>NC_141908.1:65403030-65706060 GCF_057802395.1 Ceratotherium simum simum | reverse complement strand
CAATTATAAATTCAAGGGAAACATTTGAGCAAATAGAATTTCTTATCTGATGTTTTTAAGCCAAAAGTTTGTCTTTGGTTAATTTCTTTTTTTTGCTTCGCTTGCTAGCTTGCCAGTTGGCTAGTCTAGTTAGCACAATAATAGATCATTTTTTTACTAACTCTGATTATTATACCACATGGTAATAGCCGTGAGACTGTAGTCTAGTATTAAGGATGTAGTCATTTTACATTTTTAGAAGTTCTGAGATAAAGCATTGAAGCATCAACTAAACATTAATCATTTTAAAAGTTGATAGTCATGTTAACAGTCATCTTAATAGAGTCTCTCCTTTTAAAGACACACTTGTGATCATATACCTTCTAGAAGTTAAGAGCACAGCTATCCGATAGATAAACATATCGACAAGAGAATTCCTATAGCCATAAAAATATAGGGCCCTGATCACTAGCCAAATAAACTAAATTCTGCTCTCAGTTAGGTCATTTGTTTTCCTATTCAGACATTCCAGAATTCAAAGCCAAGTAGCTGAATAACATTGCAACATAGCCATACAATTATAGTCAGTAAGAACATTCCTAAAACAATTCAGTAAAAATCTATTTGTTGTAAATTGTAGTAAAGCATAATTATATTGAATTTTTAAATAGGTAGAAGCTTAAAGGTTTCTATTCACTTTCAAATTGCTGCTATAACAAATGTGTTGTAGCACCACTCATTTAGGGAGGGGGTTAGTACTCAGGGTTCTGGTTTATAGCTGGGATCTGATTGCCAGTTAAGTCTGGACTTGTGATAGGCTCTGGTTGTAAACTCCCTCCATTCCAAGCCCTCAATTAAAAATATTGGGGTGATTCTGGGAAGATCTGTGAAGAACTAGGCAAAGCAATGAACTCTGCCTCTCCTGCTCATGTTCCAGGTTACCTGAAGACGGTGAGACTAATCTGCACTTCAAAGAGAAAAATACCCAATTCCTTTCAAATCATAAGCACTCAGTAGCCATTGGTTCCGTATCCGTCTCGACTTTTCTTATTCCATGGACTCTTATTAGCTCTGCAAAGGGGAAGAAGAGCTATTTTCAATTACCACCCTCTGGGACTTTTCTAGACAGTTAATACTCATATGGTAAATTTCAAACCCCATAAACAAAGAGCCCTGAAAATTGGAGCTAACTCAAAGTCCTGTAGTTTGGAATGTGGTGGCCTCTCAGGTGACCTGTGGTGTTACTTTTACAAAACTCCTTGTCAAGGAGCCGGAGTCACAAAGCAGGAGGATGGGAATGTCAGACCACCTGGGCTTTTAAGTATTTCAGAGTACTAGATAATCCATGCATTTGTGCTGAGCCAGAAAGAGGAAAAAGTCCACAGATGAGGACATAAAAGAGTACATTGTAAACCAGAAACATGAAAAACTATAGATGATATAGACAATTTTATAGACGTGGAGATGAGGCAGACAGTAGAGTACAGAATGAATTTTGCAGGCATTTATTTAAGCCTGAATTTCACATCCCTTTTTTTGGAGCCCTCTGTCCTTCCTGTAGGATGCCAATGGTATGTGCTCCCAGATTCTAAGGCATTTGTTAGACTGCCAGGGTCTGGATTCTGGCATTGCCACTCCCTGTTGTGTATCCCCTTGTCAGGAATCTTAAATTGTTCTACATAGAAACTTAAGACATTTAGTTTTCTTATATATGAAATGGGCCAAATGATAATGTATGTCTCATAGTGTAATTGTAAGGGTTAAATGAATTGTTAATATAGGTAACAGAACAGAGCCTGGCTCATCATAAATGCGCTACAGGTGGTGGCTATCATTAATGTTTACTACTGATGCTAATAGCCCAACATGTCAGGGAAAATGATAGATACTCATCGATATATCATGAATTAATGTCACAAAGTATTTTCCAATCATGTATTATTTCCTAACAATTTTGCTTTGCTTCTTCTGTAACAATGAAATTGATGACTATTAAGAACACTTGATGATTCACTTAAAAATGTTTATTCACTATCTATTAAGCAGTGCTTTCTGCAAAATGTGGGGGGAAGATTTAAAAATCAAAAGTAAGAAACAATGCTCAAGGAATTTATTATCTTGCAATTTAAGAACAAATGATTATAATTTTAACCAAAAACTATTAGTGAGAATTGTTCAATGAAATAAATACAGAGAAGTTTTATTTCAGATAATACATTAGAAAAGCAAGTTTCATAACTAGAAGGGTATTTTCTTGAAAATGTACAGATTTTCTCGATTTATTTTGTCCCAAAATATTTCGTAGAGTTCAAGATTTGTATTTCATCCATTAATAATTATGTGGACACATTAAGGAGAGAATCGATTAGACCCATAAAGATAAGTAAAGTCTTGAAAATAAGTCCTATTAAAAAAAGGACTGAGATTATTTAGTTGGAGGAACTGAGACTAGTGTATGAATTAAGAAGTAAACCAAAATTCCTTCTACAGAGGTGATAGCCAGTCATGTGACTTCACTGAGACTTCAACAAGAAGTCTAGTCTTGTACTGGAATCTGTATACAATATAAGTTAGTAAGCATAAGATACTCACTGACAATAGCATGGGAATTTTGGTTGTACCTCTGAGTGTTTTTTTTTAAAGGTAAGAATAGATTACTGAGAATGACTGGAACTATTTTCAGCTCAGAACTGACGAATTCATTAATAATTAGAATGTTTTCAGTTGCCAATAACTAAAACCTGACTTGAACTTGCCTAGATAATTTCTTGGCTCCTGTAACTGAAGTAGGTCATGCAAAGCTCAGTGATATTACTGAGGGCTCAATTTCTATCTCTGTGATTTACCTTAAAGAGTAGCATTGGCTTTATTTTAAATTGTGTTCCCCTGGTGATCCCAGTCTTCCAGGGCTACATTTTTCTTTAGTTATATTCAGAATAGAAGAAAGAGTGAATTTGTCTATCATTCATGGCAAATCCCTTGGTTTCACTCTGATTGGATCAGCTTAGATCAGATGCCTCAACCAATCACTGGAACCAGGCAAAGAAGTGCTGATTGGCTTAACTCAGGTCACTTGCTGTAAAAGTGGAGCTGAGAAGATTCAATTTCCTCAGAAACACATCTTCCTCAAATAAAAATCTGGAACTATTGGGGAAGAGTTAGAGTAGATACCAAGGAAGTACAAACAAATGCTCTTTCCAGGTCCTATTATGCAGAAATGAACTTTAATTTCTCTTTGGTAATTTTAGCAAAATTCTATCTAAATTAAAAAAAGAAAGACTCGATAATCCTCCACCCTTGCTACATGATTCTACTGTGACAAGCTAAAGAGTGTAGTGGAAAGAAGTGTGAAGATGTTGTTAGGAGACCTGGGGTCTAACCTTGCCTCCATTGCTTGCTAACAGTTAAAACTTGACAAGTCACCTAATTTTCCTAATCATTGGTTTCCTATTCGAAAATGGGCGTCAGGTTTTACCCTTTCTTTTTAGCAGAGTTGTACTTATCAAATGAGATAATACATGAGAAATACTTTGTAAAGTAGGTGACACTGTGTAAAATAAAGAAATATTGTGCTAAACATTAGATTTTTCTCATTATCTGGTCTAAGAATTGGCCTGAAATGAGTATTTTTAAGAGCTTACTGCATTAATATTTAAAGCTTGTCAAGGTTTTATTGCCTATGAGTTCTTGGAGATATTCACTTCCACAAATGAACTCCACGTGTAGATTACTAAATTTATTATGTTGTGGTTAGTCTTATTTCATAAATTTGTAATTATTAAAATACTCTTGAAAATCACGGTCTATATCTCCTCTTTACGGGAGATTTTAGTACCTATTCTTGCACCTTGATTTCTTTGTTCTTTCTGTTAGGTTTGAAATACAGCACAATGGGAGAGGATAGAGGTAGAATGCATGTTCAGTAAAAGTTTTTCCATAACTTGGAGCTCAAGAAATGAATCAATGTCATTGTCTAACTGAAGGTCAATATCATATAATTCACAGGAGGGTAATGAGCCATTTTAGACTGCTATTCAAATACAAATTATCTAGTTTGATAAAGCTGTATCATTTGTTACTAAATCATGTAAGATAATTCCATTATTTCAAAAATCAATTTTGGAAAAATATTGCTCTTTGATCCTTCTGGGCATTAAACATATTTCGTCATATTAATTTAAAAGATTCTATTTAGAGTTGTTACTATCAGTTGTTAAAATGGTTTAAGCCTAACTATCCATTTGTGTATGCTCACATATTCTTCATTGCCTCAACACCTATCCCCATGAATTCAGATGAAGTTCAAATATAAATCATTCACGTTATGCAGTTATTACTGTAAAATGTAAGACATTGTTATAATGTTTCCATTTGACATCTACTACTCTACATTAGCTTATTTCAAAGAGACTAATGCTGGAATTTATTCATTCACTGTGTATTTAAACTCTATTATGTGAAAGGTATTGTACAACATGGATGTGGATATCAAATTTCCTAAGAAATCATTCATGCTTTTATGGTTGTAGAATCAGGAACAGATATAAAACAATGATTTTCAAGATATGAGATATGAGTAGCAGACAAGTACTGAGGAAGTGTTGGACAAATGCTGAGGAAGCAGGCATTATTCCACTTGACACAGGAGAAAGGGCTCGTTCAGACAGGAGACATTTAGCTGGGAGAGTCATGTGTGGTAACCTGAGTGGAAAATGCATTCTTAGCTGAGGGAAGGTTAGGAGCAAACCCGCAGAGGCAGGAAAATATGGCGGGTGTTGGTGTGGACTCACCAACTGGTGGCTTAGTTTGGCCTGCAGAGATGTTTTCTTTGCCCTATATCATAATTAAAATTCTTTAGAATTGTTGTCAACATCAAAAAGCAGGAAATTGTAGGTTTCCAGTTTCTGGTGGAAAAGTGAAGATTTGTCTATATTCCACCTTCCAATAATCCAACAGCCCCACACAGCAATTATCTGGAGCTGAGAAGCTGTTGCTTCACTCTCAGGGAGAAATAACCTGCCTTTCCCTACAACTGGCTTCCTCCTTCATCATCCTTGCTGGTTCCTGTCATTGAAGTAGCTTCCCCTCGCCAGGATTACAAGGTTAACACTATGTGGAGTTGATGGATGGCTCTGTTTTAGAATGTGTTAAAACTTGTAATATTTATTGAAAATAATATATGCTCCATAAAGAAAAATACCTTGAATCCATTTTTGTAGGGAGATTAAAAATGAAGTTTTCTTCAGATCTAATCAAATTTATATTTTAGTTTATGTTGCGTTCACTATCACTAATAATCTAAATGGAGTTGCTGAGTTTTTTTTGTTTTTTGGGAGGAAGAGTAGCTCTGAGCTAACATCCGTTACCAATCCTCCTTTTTTTGCTGAGGAAGATTGGCCCTGGGCTAACATCCATGCCCATCTTCCTCTACTTTGTATGGGAAGCCACCAGAGCATGGCTTGACAAGTGGTGCGATGGTCCATGCCCGGGATCTAAACCTGTGAACCCAGGGCCACCGCAGCGGAGCCCGCGAACTCAATCTCTACGCCTCTGGGCTGGCCCAGGAGTTGTTGGTTTTTTTAATCTCCATTTTTAATGGTAAATTAACCATTCAGGAAATATTTTCAGAATGTCAACAATTTCAGATTCAAGATAATATTTAGCCAACTTGGTACATGCATACTATTGATTGATTGATTGAATATATGTTTAATGTAAAGATAACAGGTAAGACAAGCTTTTACAATCCCCAGTTTGGATCATATAAAATGATAATTGTGAGTTTATATATTACCAAGTCTTTTTATGCCATCCCCTCCAAAAAAAAGTACACTGCTATTTCTCTCTTATTTTTCAGCATCAGGAGATCAGTAAGAAATTTGGACACAATTAATATCTTCCAGGATAATAAACTGTGAAGAATTGGTCTGCATTTGATGAGCATTGTCTTGTGGTTTTTTTATATGCTGTTCTTACAAAAGCAAATCTGCTCACTTGGAAACTAAATTGTTTACCTTACACATGAGTTTAATTCTTCTCAAGTTCAAATGTATGTTTAGATCTTTATTTTCCCAGGTTACACTTGATACATAATCCAAGAAACAACTACTTATAGTAAATTAAGTATTAGTGATATTAGTAATATGTAATAATTATTACATATTATGTAGTAATATCTAATTAAGAATATGTTTAGCTCTCCATAATTCATAATGTGCTTCACGATATTAAGTGTTCCTTTGGACAATTAACTGGAAAAAGTATTTAGGCTTAATAAATAAAACATATATGTGTGTGTGTGTGTGTGTGTGTGTATGTGTGTGTGAAACTCAATGTTATATAGATGCCACCACCTACTTTCAACTTGTTCCATAATTCTCATAAATTGTGTTTTTAAATTGTCTGCAAGATCATTGTTGGGATGTTCTGTGTAATCACTGAAGATATTCAACTGCCTTAGTTTTTTTCTTTAATGTCAAAATGGCTATTATTTATTTAATATTTTCTATGTCTCAGGCATTCTTCTAAGCATTTTACATAAATTATCTTTTTAAATCATCACCATAACCTTATGATGAAGGCACCGTTAGTAACGCCACTATATAGATGGGGAAACTGAATCACAGAGAAGTTAACTTATTTGCCTAAGGACACACAGTAAGTAGTGGAGAGAGATTCAACTCCAGGTGATCCAGCTTAGAATCCACGCTTTTCACCTCTAAGCTCTGGTAGTGCAGGTTAAACTGATCTCCTTAATTTTATGAAAGTGCAAATGAGATTGACATACTTCACATACCTAGTCTTTCTCAGAAATAATCAAAATCCCAATGTTCTGCTGAGCTGACTTTGCAGTGCTATTTCTAGTGTTCTCCATTTTTAACAGAGCTTTGTAAAGCACTCATAGTACACCTCCTTTTTGATGTGCCCCCTGCTAAGGGTTACCAGGTAGGTGCTAGATTATTCTGGGGAGAGATCACAGTTGAAAACAATAGTAAAACATTCTTTATCTCTAAATTATGCCTAGTGCTAGAACTGAGGCACAGAGAGGACAAGTCACCTGCCCACGGCCAGACAAATAGTAAGTGGTGGACCTTAGGATTCACATCCCAGAAGGAAGTGGTAGGTTTCCTGTGAATTTAGAGAAGACTGGCAGGTAGCTGGGGCCTGGGTTACGTTTAACAGGAACATCCCCCTCCACTCTAACAGCGTGCTCAGGAAGTCCAAGAGACACCCCCACCCCACAGCAGTTTCTCACATCTGAGGTTGTGCCTGGGGTGCTCAGTTGCCTGCCTGAAAAATCTTGAGTATATCGTACAGTAGAGGCAATACCTTGGAATAGCCAGTGATAAGACCAGTCAAGACCCCAGCATTTTCAGCAGGCAGACGGGTCCCCCTGAGCTAGCCACAGAACCACTCATTTTCGCAAATGGGTCTTGACCCATGTTAACTAATTCCCCTTCCCTTCAATGCTGTTCCTCAAATGGCACAAGTGAATTCTGCCCAATGAAATGTAGGACCAGGAAGAAGATTAAGAGATGAAAACATGAGAAGTAAGACTTGAACTGAAGACAAAAACTGGATCATCACTGAAATTTTAATCTTCTTTAAAATATTTAGAGTAAAATATTTATTTGACTAAAATATTTTTGGACTGAACTGTGTCTGCTTGATAGAACTAAAGGTAGTTTACTCTTTGCCAAAGAGGAATAGATATTTAGAGCCAACCAGAATAAAACGAGCTTCATGTTTGCATATATCTGAATAGTCGTGACTCAGGGTAGCTGTATCTTATGTTTGCATATGTGTGTAAAATGCACTTTTCTATCTATCTATCTATCTATCTATCTATCTATCTATCTATCTACCTACCTACCTACCTACCTATCTATATCTCTCTACCTATCTGTCTGACTGCCTATTGATCCACACATTTATCTATCATCTTGGATACCTGTCTCAAGTACCTAGGAATGCCTGAACTGTCTACTGAAAGGCGTTAGCACCCATGTTACAATATATTTTAAATTTCAACAAAAATAGGGTAGATAAACTTTCTACATACTAGTACTCAATCAATGACTATATGGATATGCATATTTCTATATTAATTGACCTCAGTACAGAATTTTATGCTCTAAATAGTCATGGTTTAGTCACTCATCCCAAAGTTCAGGTTCTTGAATTTGTCTGTGATGGTGTATAATCATTTCAGAAATGGTAGCAAGTTTCATAGTTTCAGTTTCCTAGATGCCCTTTGATTCCTATTGGAACAACTCTGACATATTCTTTTAAAATACTGTTCACTAAATCAAAAGCACTTCTATGACAATGTGCAATATGTCTCTCTTATTTCTAAAACACAAATGCTTCCTCACTCTGCACTTACTTTTCCTTAAGCCCCTCCTATCACCAGAGAGGCTTTTGTCATTCCATGTGATAAGGTAGATCTATGTGAAATTAGCATTATTTATTCATTTTTGAACTACAAAATGCCATAAGGTTTTATATGGCTCAAGAAAATACCTATTAAAAGTTTATCCCCACTTTAAAATCCTCATTAATGTCATAGCTTATATGAACTTTCTCCTGATTACCCTGATATTAACACAACTTAGGTAACAGTGGGATGTGCCAAATCACCAAGGAATTTAAAATTTAAGAGTTCAGATAGACATTGATTTAGGTGATGCTAGTGGTTGCTGCAACATGTGGTTATAGTTTGGGTCAGATGTTCTGGATAATATAGACAGGAGTGAATTCAGAAATTAGACTCAATTTATTGGATTAAAGGATTAGATTGACAAGTATCTGTATAATAAATCAAGACAAAATGCAAACAAATCTCAAAATAGTCTAATCATTTTGTCATAAGAATCACAAATATTTATTCTCAAAATGAAAGTAGAATATATCAATTTCCTTTAGAATTTAGTATGGAAAGACAAGTATATTTTTGCCCCATAAACAAACATATAATATATGGAATACAAAAAGAGTGTTTTAAATTTTTTTTAACCTTAGAAATTTAATGGGAAGGTTTGATTCTCATTAAGTCCAGTGTAGATATAATACTTTCCTGCTTTATTTCTTAATATAATTTAAATTTAGTAGTACCCCATAGGTTTTTCCCCAGAGAAGATCCAGGTGTTAGAAATAAAAGCGTGAAAGATGACTTGCATAAAATTGTCATATTAAAAGGGCATATGGTGATAGATTTTAGAATCTGCTGTTTGGTACATTTTAAATGGTCAACTTCCTTTCTCTCACACACATGCTTACACATACACTTAACAGAAGTCATTGATCGTCTATTATATTAACAGAGAACAGAGAAAGGATAAATAAAGTCAATAAATAACTGTTCCATTTATCAATTTCTGGGTAACAAACCTATCCAAAACTTAGTAGCTAAAACCAAAAGTGTTTATTTTGTTCATGAATCTTCAATTTGAGCAGGACTCTATGGGAAGAGTCCACTTGACTCCATTCAGTATCATCTGTGGCAGCTTGAAGGCTGGTGACCAGAGTCATCTGGGGTACCAATTACTCATACAACTGGGCATTGATGCTGCTGTTCACTGGAAATTTAGCTGGGCTTTCAGCCAGAATATTTCCACATTGTCTTTCTATGTGGCTTTCCATGCTTACAAAACGGTGGCTGGGGTCCAAGGAAGAGCATCATGCAAAGGAGGAGGGCAGGCAGAAGCTGTATCACCTTTCCAAACCAGGCTAGAAAGGCATGAAGGTGCAAACCTCCTACCTTCTATTGGTTAGAAGCAATTAATTAAGGTCAGCTGATAATCTAACGGTGGGAACTTAGATTCCACTCTTTGATAGGAGAAGTGTCAAGAATCTATGAGCTTTAGTTCTTTTTAGCAGCATTCTAAGGAGAGACATACAATAAAATGCATATGTTAAAAGTGTAATTTGATAGGTCTTAACATATATGTACATTATGAAATCATCACTACAATCAAGATGAAAACATAGCCATAACCATACCAACCAAAAGTTTCCTTGTGCTCTTTGTAATTCCTCCCACCTAGCCCTCCTCACCCTGTCCATTCATATGCAGACATTAATCTGTTTTCTGTCACTATAGATTACTTTGCATTTTCTAGAACTTCATAAAAATGGAATTATACAGTAAGTGGTTTATTTTGTCTGACTTATTTCACTAGCATAACTATTTTGAGATGGATCCATGCCATTACATGTATCAACAGATAATTATTCTTATTGCTGAGTAGTATTCCATTGGATGGATATACCACAATTTTTACATCCATTCACCACTTAATGGACATTTGTATTGATTCCACCTTTTGGATATTATGAACAATTCTACTATAAACACTTGTATACGAGCCTTTGTACAGACATATGCTATCATTTAATATCTAGGAGTGGAATGGCTAGGTCATATGGTAAATCTATATTTAACTTTTTAAGAAAGTTAAACTGCCAAACTGTTTCCAAGGTAGTTGCACCATTTCCATTTTTAGCTCCAGCATGTAAAGAGCTTAAAAGTTGTCACTCCCTTCTTTACGAGAAAATGCTAGACAAAATCAATAACTTTTCTTGGACCCAACCATCAGAGAACAGAGGTTTCAGAGAAAACACCACCATGAAATCCAGAGAGAGAGATGAATTCAGACAGATACACTGTCCAAGATTTGCTTACGTGGGGCAGAAGATCCTCAACACCATATATTGGTAGAAGTGCTTACTTAACTAATATTTTTGACAAGCTGCTGGAGACTGAGTGCAGACTAGTGTGAGAGTGGTAAAATCCTGAAGGCGGCAATTATGGGGGATGCTCCAACTTTCACGGACTTTCCTCCAGGAATCCCACTGGGTTTTCATGATGAAAACTGAGAAAAATCTCTGCCTGGCTCTGGAAGGGGGAGGGGAAGAATAGTCATTGTAAAATCTGCCTAGATCCTTCTCTTTAACAAAGGCTTACTCTCCAGGGGGAAGGATTTTACCAGAAGGCTTACCAGGTTTTACTAAAACCTTGTCTCAGCTGGCAGGAGAAAATTGTACCCACTCCAGCCTGCTCTAGCCTTTCTGTCCCACATAAGGGGAAAATAAAAAATGATAATCAAGAGGGGAGACAGCTTTAAGTAAATAGAAGTATGGGGAAGAGAGGGAAAAAAACTATACCCCTGGAGGAAGGACAAAAACTCTTGGAAAGGCTTCACTCTGAGATATGGGCCAATTAAAAGATTGAGATTCAAAAAGAAGATTATAGGGCCAGCCCAATGGCCTAGTGGTTAAGTTCGGTGCACTCTACTTCAGCGGCCTGGGTTCAGTTCCCAGGTGTGGACCTATACCACTCATATATCAGTGGCCATGCTGTGATGGCGGCTCACATACAAAATAGAGGAAGATTGGCAACAGATGTTAGCTCAAGGTGAATGTTCCTCAGCAAAAAAAATAAAATAAAAAGAAAATTATAGAACACCCCCTCCACCATCACCACTCCAAAATGCCTTCAAGTATAACAGCGCAAAGAACTGAAAGATGCAGATTCTCTCTGAGGAAAAGTACAAAGGTAAACCCCAAAACCAATAAGGGAGACAAAAATAAGGACACTTTAAGAATTTGAAGCCTTTACTATCTATAGCTACAACAAACATTAAGCACAACACATCTCCTAGACAGATTAACATTAAAGGCTCATTTACTTCATCACCTATCACTCGACACAACACGTTCAGCTTTCAACACCACCACCACCAAAAAATATTAGGCAAGCCAAAAAGTGAGAAAAAACAAAGTCCAAAGAGACACAACAATCATGAGAACTAGACTTAGATATGATACATATATCAGAATTATCAGACAAGGAATTTAAGATAACTATGATTAATACGATTAGGACTGTGATGGAAAAAGTAGAAAACATTAGAGATCAGATGTACAATGTCAGTAGAGAGATGGAAACCATAGGAAAGATCAAAAGGAAATGAAAAATAGTTCTTTTAGAAATAAAAAACAGAATAATGGAAATAAACATACTCATAAGTAGACTTGATACAGCTGAGAAAAGAATTAGTGAACTTGAAGATATATCAATGGAAACTTCCAAAAGTGAAACAAAGAAAAAAAAAGAATGAAATAAAACCAAACAAAGCATCCAAGAATTGTGGGGCAATTTAAAAGGTATAATGTATGCATAATTGGAATATCAGAAGGATAAGAAATAGAGAACAGAGCAGAAGAAGTATTTCAAGTAATAATGACTGAGGAATTTTCAAAATTAATGGTAGACATCAAACCACAGATTTAGAAAGCTTAGAAAAAACCAAATAGGTTAAATAACAAAAAACCTCCATATACTTAGGGATGTCATATTGAAATTGCAAAAACTGAAGGCAAAGAAAAAGTATTGAAAGAAAAGTACTTCATCTACAGAGGAACAAAGATAAAAATTACAGCAGACTTCTCATCAGAAACTATGCACACAAGAAGAAAGTGGGGTAAAATCTTTATAAAATGTTCAAAGAAAAAAAAACTTGACAACATATAATTCTATATCCAGTGAAAGTATCCTTCAAAAGTGAAGAAGAAATAAAGATTTTTCTCAAACAAAAACTGAGGGAATACATCACCAGCAAATCTTCCCTGAAAGAAATGTTAAAAAAAGTTCTTCAGGCAGAAGGAAAATAATATAGGTCAGGCACTTGGGTTTACATAAAGAAAGAAAGAGTATCATAGAAGAAATAAAGATAAAGTAAAACTATTGATTTTTCTTATTCTTTATTGGATCTAAAAGATAGCTTTTTTAATATTACTGTATCTCATTTTAGTTGCTGATGTGTAGGTATACCACAAATTTTTGCATATTGATCTCGTATCTTACAAATTGGCTAAACACATGTATTTAGTTCTAGTAGCTTTTTCTTTTTGTAGATTCCCAAGGATTTTCTACATTGACGACTATGTTGTAGACAGTGTTTGTTCTTCCTTTCCCATTGATATGATTTTGTTTCTTCTGTTTTTTTTTTTTTTGCTCTAACTGCACTGATTAAAATCTTTAATACATATTGAATACAAGAGATGAGAGGTGACATCTATGCCTTCTTCTTGATATTAGAGGAAAACATTCATCTTTTACCATTAAGTGTGATGTTAACTAACAGTTCATAGATTTGTAAAAAATCAGGTAAGGATGCTTCCTTCAATTACCAGTTAGCTAAGAGCTTTTTATTAGGAGTGTTGGATTTTGTCAAATAGTTTTCCAGCATTTATTGAGATGCCCATATAGCTTGTCTGTTTTAGTCTGTTATTGTGAGGAATACAATGATAGATTTTCAAATATTAGACCAAACTTGTATTACTTAGTTAAACCTCACTTGGTCATGATGTATTACCCTTTTTAGATCTTGTTGGATTTGAGTTGCTAAATTTCTGTTAAAATTCTTTCCATATATATTTATGAGGGATACTTTATTTTGTTTCCTGGTATTGGAATAAAATTAATGCTAGCCTCATACTATGAGTTGGAAAGTATTCTCTACCTTTCCATTTTCTAGATTTTGGTATTATTTCTCTTAAATCACTTATTGAATTTCCTAGTAAAGGCATCCAGACCCAGCATTTCCTTTGTGTGAATGTTTCTAGTTACAAATTCAATTTTTGAAAGAGATATAGGCTATTCAGATTATCTATCTTTTTGAATGAGCTTTGATAGTTTGTGCCTTTCAAGAAATTTGTCAGTTTCACCTGTTTCAAATTTATTGACATAGCATTGTTCATAATATTCATTATTATTCATTTCAATATCTGACAAATCTGTAGTGATTTGTTTCTTTTTTTGTCTGATCAGCTGGACTAGAGGTTTATTAATTTTATTTATCTTCTCAAAGAACCAGACTTTGGTTTAATTGTTTTCTTCTGTTGATTTTGATTTCTACTTCATTGATTTCTATTCTTATCTACTTACTTGGGTTCTATTTGCTCTATTTTTCTAGTTTCTTTATGTAGAAGGTCATTGATTTGAGTTTTGGACTTATTTTCCAAGGGGACCTAGCATAACTTTTAGCAATTCATACCTGATATTCAATTGTTATGCAAAATATTCATTACCTGTATGTGTATGTATATCTATGTCTGTATCGAGAGAAAGAGAAAGAGAAAGAGAGAGAGAGAGAGACCGAGATTTCTTATAGGAATTGGCTCACATGATTACAGAGGTGGCGAAATCCCAAGATCTGCCCTTGGCAAGCTGGAGACCAGAAAAACTGGTGGTGTAATTCAGTCCGAGTCTGAAGGCCTGAGAATCAGGAGCACTGATGTCTAAGGGCAAGAGAAAATGGATGTCTCAACTCAAGCAGAGAGTAAATTTGTCTTTTCTCTGCCTTTTTTGTTTTATTCAGGCCCTCAGTGGATTAGATACCCACCTGCATTGGTAGAGACGATCTTCTTCACTTAGTCTATTGATTCAAATGCTAATCTCTTCCAGAAATACCCTCACAGACACATCCAGAAATAATGTTTTACTGGCTTTCTGGTCATCCCTCAGCCCAGTCAAGTTGACAAAAATATTAACCATTACATCAATACTATTTAGCTCTTTTTGTCTGGCATGTAGTCATATTCTGTCTGATATTGCCATATAATTTTGTATTGTTTACCTCCTCACATGGTGTATTAAAGCAAGCACAGCCTTGGGTGAAAAGAGCTAATCTAGAACCCTGCATTATCCAATTGTTAATTTACCTAGGGCTCAGTTTCCTAACACTAAAATATGAGTATAGTCATATTCCCTTAGGAAGGTTGACAGCACTAAATGGTATATATCTGAGACTGCAACCCCAAAGCTTCAGTGTATCTGCACTTGGTTTTAACTTTACTCTATTTTTAAAATCTGATTATTTTTTACAGTAGTGGTAAGATATTAAAATGATAATTTAAAATACAGTAATCGTCCTTCTTTCTTCACACCTCTCATATTTAATTATTGCATTGAGTATCTCTTCTTTTAAGTCTAAAATTATTAAGCAAAATTTACCCAGGATTAATGACTACAGCTACTTTCTTTTCTATGACAAAGATGTCCAAAGTACTTATGTTTAATCAATGTTGTTCCATCGCTAAACAGAAGCCATCAATGCTCTAAGATATACCTGTATGACATCCAGAGCCCCTGCAGAAAAAAGGGACACCAGTACATAACTATTGTGAAGAGCCCAAATACAGATGACCAACCAAAATTTTGTCTTTTTCTCATGTAGTTAAATTAATGGAATGGAGTAGGTTTTATTAGCTGAATCAGAAACTCTCAGAAGAATGTAGTCAAGGGTTCTATTGGGACTGCAGTCATCTATTCCTTTCTGAGTTTACTCACATGGTTATTAGTAGACTTCAGGTCCTCCCGGCTATTGGTTGATCACAATCGTTTTTTGCCACTTGGACTGCTTCATAAGATTGTTCACAACATGGCTGCTTGTTTCTCCCAGAGTGAGGGATCTGGAGAGCAAGAGAGTGTGAGAAAGGGCATCCAAGATAGATGTCACAGTGCTTTTACAACCTAATGTCAAAAAAGACATCCCAATTTTTTGCCAAATTCTGTGGCAGAGGTGAGTCACTAAATCCAGCCCTCACTCAATGGGAGGGGATTACACAAGGTCATGAATACAAGGAGGCAGCAAATCACTGGGGTATTATCTTAAGGGTTGCCTACCACAAACAGTTTCCTCATACAGTTGGAAGCCTTGAAAACTGTCTTTGGAGGCGGGAAGTCCCCTAAGAAGTATACACAAATAGCAGGGAAAGAAGGGAGAATAGATGAGCATTGCCTTAGGGGGAAATGAAATCGAGTGCAAATTTATACAGTGCTCTAAGATCCAAGCAAAGGATGAAAAGAAGAACCACGGTTTATTGCTTAAACCTAGAAATTTCTCCTTCAGTCTTGCAGCAAAGCTTGCTTAGATACAGATACAAGCAATACAAAATGAAACCTACCAGAAACAGAAACTTATCAAGTGCAGAGGTTCAAGTAGAAAATCTTATACCTTTCAATCAAAAGTGAATTCAGAGTATGTCTGAGTGCCCCCTGCAGGCAGACCTCTAGGGAAATAGCTACAAACAAATAAAGACAATTATCATGTGAAAGCAAGGACGGGGCCAACAGAGAGGGTGACTTAACAAGAACAAGCTCAGAAGTATCAAAAATTGGGAGTTAAGTGAGGATGAAGTGGGCTTTATATAAAAGTGTTATATATGTGCTAAAGTTAATTCTTTAGTAAATCTATATAATATTACCATTTTGTTTCGTTTTCAAATAATTAACATTGTTGAGCCATTGTTATAAGCAATGCTTTCTCAACTTTACAGCAATTCATTCAGTCATCACAAGTTCCCAACTGTCTAGGCACCACTATTATTCTCCTTCTATAGGCAAGAAAATAAAGCATAGAGGGGCTAAATTGCTTCCTCACATAGCCTGAGAGCAGCAGAGCCTGATTCAAACCAAGCAGTGTGTCTCCAGAGGCTGGGCGCTCTTAATCACCGCTGCCGGGTGAAGGCTCCAGTGAAAGAATCCCTCCAGGTGTGATGACCCAGATGTAATTGCACTCAACCAACCATCTATCAAAACTTGGTCCTTAGCCAGGAGTTCCTTTGTTTAAGTGCTCTCACCAGCAGTTGCAGAGTCACCTGTTACACAATTCAGGACTGAAAAAGGGATGTTCTTAGTGTAGTCTTACTAGTGTTTGAGCTATCTGTGATTATGGGCAGGGGAAGGGTTAGGATTCATCTCAGTATAAGCTATAAAATGAAAGCATCAGTGAGAGCTGAAACATTTTCATTCACACAAATTCAGACACAGGAATTAAGATAACATGACCACACTGGTCTCTTAAATTCACCTCGAATGACCACATTATTGGAAGCAGACCTATGGAGAGCATGAGGTGTTCTTTTAAAAATACAATACACATAAATGTATAGGCAATAATTTTTAAATTTCAAAGACAAGAATTTTTGACTAGATATATGGGTAGGTTCTTAATTTACTAGAGTGCAAACTGTATTCTGTGTTATTTCAATTGTGTAAAATTCTTAGACCCTCCCATTCTCCACTATTTGGTACCCTACCTCTCTCATCTTGCATATTTCACAGTGTCGCAGGTGGTAAGCCTCTGAGAAGGCAGGCCAGTGCCTAGCCCGTGTTAGGTAACCATGATTCCTTATAAAGACACATGGGTGTGTGTAATAGACTGTAGCAGAAGAGTGGGAAGCTCTTGCACATTTCCCAGACTTCCTGGTTTGGGTTAGAGAAAAAGAGTGCCGTCAGGAGCTGCTGAGGATGTCCCCTTCCCCTTTTGCCTGAACTCTTAGTGTCTGGTTGGGAAATATAAATAAGTAGAAGTAGTTGTGCAAATTCTCTGTAGATAAAGGAAGTGAATGGGGACAAGGAAATGTTTTCTGAATTGCTCCTTTATTCTCCTGTAAATGGACACTAAAAGCAGAGATGTATACTGAGCACTTATTTCAGGCACCACCGATTATCTCCTTGACTTGTCTAGGAAGCTACAATTGATCTATTTCAATAAGGGAAACAAACATTTCGTTTATGTAAATGCTTTCATCTTCCTAGTCACTTAATCTTTGACTTGGAACACATACTATATACTTTTTACCTTACTCTTGTTTTTTCACTATGGGTCCAACTCTGTGTGTTGACTTCTAAGAAAATTGTTTGAGTTTTATTACTTGTTCTGATTAAGTCTGGACTTTGAACTCTTCCTCCGAGGATGCAATTAAGTTGATGAATGTTTGCAGTGTTTGGTTAAATAAAATGGGAGTCTCTAAGATTTTTGGATTTGATTTGGTTTTAAAAGTGTTTTTACAGAAATTATCGCTCCTGTTACTTTATCCGTCTGTTTGTATGAGAACGCAATACTGCCCAGCACTACAGGTTTTCATATATTTTTTCTTTTATAAAATTACTTAGGTCATTCTTCAATATGAGTTTTGTGAAAGTGTCAGTCTCTATCAGAATTTATCAAATTGCTCTCTGGGATGGTAAGCAAAGGTAAAAAGTGAAGTCACTTTAAACAAAATATTTCAATTTTGGTGACATTCATTAAAACTAGTCCCTCATGATGCGATTTGCTTATTTATTTTATTGTTTTACCTTTGTGTTTCATACTAAAAAATTCTGCACTCATCACTGGTCGCCACTTCTCTGTCTCATTTTCTGTATCCTTCTCCTCTTTTTTATCTCTACGCATCAGAATGTCTCTGAGCTTAGACTTAGATCTCTTTTTTTTTCTCCTTCTACTTTCATGCCCTACGTGAAACTTTTAGTTCTATGGCTTCTAATTGCATCTCTGTGCTGATAATCACCAATTTTTATTTCTGGCCCTAAATTTTCTCCTCAAATCTAGACATATATCCATATGACTATGCAACCTCTCTACTGGATGTCTAGCAGATATCTCAAATTTAGCACATTCAAAACTGGATTATTGGTTCCTACCCACACCTCACTTACTAAACTCGTTCCCACCACAATGTTTTCCTATTTCAGCAAATAGCAGTACTATCTGCCTGTGTGCTGAAGTCAAAATCTTTGAAAAGAACCCTTGCATCATCTTTCTCTCTTCATCCATATTCTACACAACAACAAGTTTTGTGGGCTTCATCTTCAAAATATATCCTGGGACCAATCACTTCTCACCATTCCCACTGCTCCCACCATCTCTGCAGGGACTACTGTTGTAGCCTTCTCCCTGGTCTCCCTGCTTCCAGTCTTGGTGATCTCTAACACCCTATAATCTGTACTTGCACAATAGTCAGAGATCCTTTTAATACATTTAATATATCAGTCATATCAAGTTATTCTTGACTTCTTCTGCCCTAAACCTTCAAGTGGTTTTCCCTCACACTTCACCCGATGGCGTACATGATCAGATTTCTGCCTATCTCTCTGAGTTCATGTTCAACTCCTCGGCTTTGTTCCCCATGCCTCACCCAGTCTGGACTCATTGCTGTTCTTTGAGTGCACCAAGCCTGTTCCTGCCTCTTTGCTTACACTTCTTTATGCCTGAAAATCTCTGAAGCCACTATCTGGATAGCTCACTGCCTCACTCTATTTGGCTCTCTGCTCAAATATGTCTTCTTAGAGACATATTTTTGTTCACCCTAAAATAGCATTCCTCCTCTCTCTTTATCCTCTGACTCTGCCTTGTTTCTTCTTTGTAGTAGTTATTACAAGCTAATATCATTTAATATTTATTCATTTTTTTCTTATTTTTTTCTCCATTGTATTTCTTTATTTTTGGATGTTCGGTTCTAACCTTTGTTTCTAGCCTAATTATTTGCAACGTTGCATCACATGAACTTTTACCAGAGTAGACTGTTGCATGATCACAGAATGTAATATAAGCTTTCTTACTCCATACATTTTGTCTTCCCTTCCTCTTTGACTTTGTTCGTGTTTATAGTCATGTGCTGTCACCAATTATTCAATTTTATGTTTAAAAGATAATTATTTGATGAAAGCCTATCCTAACACAACATTCCTCAATCCCTCAAATTCATCCAGACTCACGGGTACTTCCTTTATGCCACTTGCTGTATTGTTATTATCTTAGAGTATGTCAACATGTCTTTTCTTTCTTGCTGAAGTAGAGGACTCGACACTGTTCATCTTTTTCTGCCCCTTCAAATATCACAATCATTATATGTTTGTTGAATAAAATACTGCTTTCTTGTCACATGAACATGGTCTTCAAAAATATTTTTTTGCTGCAAATCCTAGTGATTTTACTTAACATTTATATTTTGCATACTTTCACTGCTTTTCACATAGTTAAGCACATCTTCATTATCAAATGGTAAATCTAAAATGCTGCATGTAGGATATTTTTACTTTAGTTGTTAATATATTAGAGACCAAACTACTTCAAAGCAATATAGTGTAGTGTAATTGATTTTTTTGAATAAAAATCATTTCTTGAATAACATTAACTTTTTACCCCTTTGGTGATTGCTCTGAAGATAATTTTGAGATTTTTTTTTTCTCCCTTACTTCATTTTTTTCAGAGATGCTTCAACTCTGTCTTAGAGAAAATGAGATGTTTACTTTCATAGTAGTTTATGAGTCTATAATATCTGAGCAGCCTCACTCATTTCCTTGACTTCTTATAGGAAAACATCCATCAATATCTCTTGGTATTATTTGAGGTTCAACAAGCACATTTCTGGTTTCACACCACTAATATGAAATATAAATGTTTTGCTTATGTTATCGTGTGGCATTCTACATTTAAAATATTCTGAAGACACTTTAAACATGTAATGCAACAATTGTTAATCCTTCATTTTGATACTCTTTTCAACCTACTAGCTGTGGAGGTAACTCAGCTGCTGAAATTTCCCAATGAATGTTTAATTTCTATATTTGAGTTCAATGGTCTCAGATGGATTTTGAAAAAACAGCTTAATGTCCTTTTCCAGAGAAATTCTGAACCTTGTTTAAATAATCAATCAAACAAAAAGCAAAAATATAGAATTCTGCTCCCTGAAACGGGTTATCTAGGAGGTACTGAAGAATTTGGAGGACCCCTAATTCCTAAAGTTCTTCTTAACATTTCCAAATCCACTTCCTACCATTCTCAGCAGGACACCTGTGGTGTTTCATCCCATTGTGAGCCTAGTCTTAAATGCAGAGTTGGAATGCCTTACATAAAACTGAAAAGAGAAGCCAATGCACTCTCAAGTTCCAAGTATTGCCTATGAAATCTCCCAAGGTCTTTCCCAAGGGCCACCACCATAGCTTATTTAGCTACTTATCAGCCAATAATCATGGATTATTCAGAAAGATGGACACTGCCATCTTTCTGAAATATACCCTTTAGAATTAACCTTAGCATTCTTGTTGGTAGTAAATTCTTCCAATTTTTGTTTATTTAGAAATGAAAATGTATTTATTTTACTCATGTTCTTGAAAGATATTTTTGCTTCATATTCAGTTTTAGGTTGTCAAGTATTTCTTCTCAGTACTTCAAAAATACCACTTTCTTCTGGCTCTCATTTTTGCTATTCAGAATTCTGCGCATTGGTATGCTTTTGTAGGTAATCAGACTTTTTCCTCTGCCTTTTTTTTTATGACTCCTCATTTTCTTTTATGTTTTACAATTTCACTACAATGTGTCTATGTGTGAATTTCTTTTTACCCATCTTATTTTGTTCACATAATGCCTCCTGCATAAGTGGATTTATGTCCCTTATCGTGTTTGAATAATTCTCAGCCATTATTTCTTCAAAGATTGCATCTATTTTATTTGCTCTAGTTTTTACTTCTGAGACTTCAGGTATGCATGTGTTGGACAATCTCATTCTTTCTTCCTTATTTTTTGAATTCTCTTTTATATTTTTATAAATCTTTGCCTTGCTGTGCTGCCCCTTGGGTGATGTTTTAGGTGTAGCTTCTAGTTGATGATTTTAGATATATATTCCAGTTCACTTTAGATCAGTCTAATTAGTTTGTCCTCCTTGAATTGTTTATTTCAACAATTATGTATAAATTTATTTTTATTTCTGAAAGTTCTATTTGGTCTGTTTTCAAACTTACCTGGGCATTCTGGATTATCTTTTTTTTTTTCGTTTTTGTCATTGCATTTCTTTTTTCTTTAAATATTTCACATACATATGATTGTATCTTATATTTCTTTAAATATTTCATACATATAAAAATAATGGCAACATTTCTTCTTTTTGCTCGTATTTGGTTGACTTTAACATGTGTAAAAACTAGGGCCTAGGGCCAGCCCAATGGCGTAGTGGTTAAGTTTGCACAGTCTGCTTCAGCGGCCAGGGGTTGATGGGTTCAGATGCTGGATGAGGACTTACATACCATTCATCAAGCCCTGCTGTGTGGCATCCCATATACAAAATAGAGGAAGATTGGCACAGATGTTAGCTCAGGGCAGATCTTCCTCAAGCAAAAATAGGAGGATTAGCAACAGAAGTTTAGCTCAGCGTCAATCTTCCTCACCAAAAAAAAAAGGACAGAAGAAAACTAGGGCCTAAATTGAAGACTCTTTCATCCAGAGAAGATTTGCTTTTGCTTTTATTTATTTATTTTTTTTGGTGAGGAAGATTATCCCTGAGCTAACATCCATGCCAATCTTCCTCCATTTTGTATGTGGAATGCCGCCACAGCATGGCTTGATGAATAGTGATAGGTCCGCACCCAGGATCCAAACCCGTGCACCCAGGCCACCAAAGCAAAGTGCTCGAACTTACCCACTATGCCACTGGGCCAGCCCCACTTTTGCTTTTTTTTGAGCCAGGGAGTATTACCAATTTGAGATATCAATCGTATGGCCCCTTTCAGTTTCCCTGGCTCAATAGTAGACTTCGGTTCACCTCCCTGCTCTTCCCTTAGGTAACTATGATATTGGAATATTCCTTAGGGAAAATCTACCTTTCTCCTATGCCTATTAACTCAATCTCAGATTTCAGAGTTTTGTTTTGTTTTCTCTTGCCGCTTGGAAGTTTCCTTCTGTTTCATATCCCGAACTAAGTATTACAACAAAATTCCTATTTTATCCAAAGTCTATCCACTTTCCACATGGATAAAGCCTTAGTTATACATGCTACACTGGAAGCAAAAATCAATTTTCTTTAATTATCTGAGTAATTCTTTTATTTATAACATTTTGTATTGATTAGTATTACATTTTACAGAATCCCAAAGTAAAGCTAATTAAATTTTTAAGAAAGAAAAAGAATTGAATGACTCGCATAACTGTTTCCAAACTTTCTAAACCACTCAGGAATGGTTAAGAATGGCTCCCAGAAATGGTTGTAAAATCTTTCTGACCACTGTTGCTGGTTTTGCTCTACAATTTATTGCCTTTCTGAATTGCTAATTTTTTTCTGAAATGCCGATCTTGTCTCTCAGGCTGCCAAAGAATGTGTCTCACTCAGCCAATATTTACAACTATTTCATTTTGCTCTGAAATGGGGAACTTATCCTTTTAGATTTTCTATAACCCTCTTTTATCCACTTAATAATGTGGAACAATTTCCTCTGGGCTGAGTCACAGCACTTTTGACTGATCGTTCAGACACTTTCTTCAGTCTTAGTGCCCCTACATGAAGCACTTGTCTTTTAACAACCTCTTATGAATTCAATGTCTTAATCTTAGTATCTTGGTACTCAAGTTGTCTTCACTATTTAACATTAAATTCTAAAAAAAATGTCATGGGGCCAGCCTAGTGGCATAATGGTTAAGTTTGCATGCTCTACTTGGTGGCCTGGGGTTTGCAGGTTTGGATCCCAGGAGTGGACCCACGCACCACTTATCAAGCCACGCTGTGGCAGGCATCCCACACATAAAGTAGAGGACGATGGGTGCGGATGTTAGCCCAGGGCCACTCTTCCTCAACAATAAGAGGAGGATTGGCAACAGATGTTAGCTCAGGGCTAATCTTCCTCACATAAAAAATTTAGAAAAATGTCATGCAAACAAGATTTCTGCCTGTTTGCTTTGATATCATGCTTTAATAAAAATATAGTTATTTATTTATAATTTGATGAGTGCCAGGATGTAAAGATTGCTATGTGAGTTTAAACTGAATCCGATTTTTGAGATGTGGAATGGCCAGGGCAAGCTTCTATGAAGAAGTGAAGTTAAAAGTGAGGACTGAGGGTAAATAAGAATAAGCCAGAGTGGGGAAAAAAAAGGAAATGGAAAAAGAAACATTCTAGGCAAAGGGAAAATATGTGTAAATCCCTTGAGGAGGAAGAGCGAAAGGGCAGTTATAGAAACAAAACCACTGAGTGACTAATTTGTATTCAGCAATGGAAGTGGTTAGAAATGACCTTGGGAGAAGTGGGAAGAATTTTAACATCAGAAAGAACACGTTAATAAAGTTAGACTTTAAATTTAAGAACAATATGAGACCTTCAAGACATTTAGTATGTAAAAAAAAAATTACATTTGAAATTAAAAAAAAAATTATTCTAGCCATAATGGGAAAAAAGAGTTTTGGTTGAGAATAGGGGGCAAGAGTGGATCTGGGGAGACCAATTTGGAGCTGTGGCAGTGGTTTAAGTGAGAAATAATGGTGAGTTGAACTAGGAGAGTTACAATGGAAGTGGAGAGGAAGGTAGATTTGAAAGACATTGAGGCCTGGAACCTACAGGATTTGGCCACTGATAGAGTGAGGAAGAGGAAGAGTCTGCAAAATTAACATCAATTTTTGATGAAAAATGATCTTTTCATCCTTGGTGAATAGATGATGGAAAGTCACTGCATTCAATGAGCACTTCCTTTTTCCCATTCTCAATACTCCCTTTTATATGCCCACTCTTTCCACCAAATATCCTTTGCACTTGTACATTTTCTTCTCAAAAATGAATGAGGTTTTTTCTCATTTTTGTATTAGCACAACACAGTACTTGGGTTTTTTCAGTAATCCCCAATGCCCACCCACTCCATTTGTTTGTTTTTGTCTTTGGAAAAATCAAACAAGAGATTTCAGTGTCAGAATCTTTCATATCTTCACTGCATGTAGAAGAGGAAAACTAAAAGAGTTTCCTTCTCTTTCGCCAATTCTGTTTTCCTGATATGATGGACATAGTTAACCCCCAATTTACTAGGAATAATTATTATAGAATTACAAATTCAGTATAGGGAAGCTATCTCTTATTTGTTAACAGTGTCATATGCTTAAATTGGCAGGAAACTACTTCCTGTTTGCCTGACCTATGACCCTATTCTCTGATATGTATCAGAGAATTTCATTAAATTTCATTGAAATTTAAATCTCACATTGGAATTGTATTAAGATTTTCCAGAGAAATGAAACTAATAGGAAATATATATATGATATATATATATATTTATTATGAGGAATTGGCTTACATGATTATGGAGGCTGAGAAGTTCCATGATCTGCTGTCTGCAAGCTGGAGACCAAGGAAAGCCAGTGGTGTAATTCCAGTTTGAGTCTGAAGGCCTGAGAACCAGGGGAGCTGATAGAGTAAATCCCAGCCGAAGGGCAGAAGAAGACTGGCATCCCAGCTCAAGCGGGCCAGCAGTAAGGGAACGAACACCCCCTTCCTCCGCTTTTGGTTTTATTCAGGCCCTCAAATGGATTGGATATTGCCCATCGCATTGGGGAGAGTAATCTAGTTTTTCTGAGTCCACTGATTCAAATGCTAATCTCAACTGGACACACCCAGAAATAACATTTAATTTGGTCATGCTGTGGCCCAGCCAAGTTGACACATTAAAATTTACCATCACAGAATCATTTGCTATACAAAAGAGTCTATTGTTAAACAAAAATCAAAACATCTTTATTACATTTTATGTTGTCAAAGTACACCAATTAAGCAGAGGTTTCATTCACTATTGCAATAGGGAGAGCATCTCAGATCTGAAGACTAGGATGCTGTGGAAGGGTGATTTTGGACTTTTTTAGGGAGGAGTAGGCAATTTACAGGTGGGGTGGTTTAGAGTTGTGATTGTTCTAGTCAGGGGAAGTGCCTGTCAGTTAGCTGATGTGAAATGTCTATCTCTCTGTCTAGCTCTTTTCAGAGGGACAAACAGTTCTAATCTCAGCTAATCATTCTTGAGACGAAGAATAAGATTTCAGAGGGTCTGAGTTGGTCTTGTCACAGATATTCCAGGGAGTCGTCTGCAAGTTTTATGGGAGTCAATAAAAGGGTAGACAGTGAGTCTTCTCTAAGTCTTATGGGGAAATGTGGTTCTTTACAGTCAGGTCAACTGTTTCTTGGATCGCAGAACGCTGGGAAGATTTCAAAACACAAAAGCGTAGAAGGATTTCTTAACAAGCACTGTTTTCTGGGAAAATAGGGCTCAGGTAAAGTTTGACATTGTCAGGTTTTTTTTGTTTGTTTGTTTGTTTTTTTGTGAGGAAGATCAGCCCTGTGCTAACATCTACTAATCCTCCTCTTTTTTTTGCTGAGGAAGGCTGGCCCTGGGCTAACATCCATGCCCATCTTCCTCCACTTTATATGAACGCCGCCACAGCATGGCTTGCCAAGCTGTGCATCGGTGCGTGCCCGGGATCCGAACTGGGGAACCCAGGGCTGCGTGCACCCAACCGCTTATGCCACCGGGCCGGCCCCGACATTGTCAGTTTTTTACATATGAGTTCTAAATTGTTGGCATAAATAAATTTATTTTAATTGCTTCTTCCCAGTTACTGCCTATTTTATAAAACTGAGTCATAACTTGAATTTTGGAAATTTTTTAATATAAAGAGGAGTTAATAAAGAAGTTAATTTGATGGGAACATATCTAGTTTCATCTGGAATTTGCAGGAATATGAAGCCATCTGCTTTATCTTTATGGTAGAAGGAAACACTATAGTAAATTTGACATTTTACATCTTTCGTTTTATTTATATAACTAAAATTCAGTGTTTTACTAATGATGATTAGAACATACTCCCACCAAACATAATTAGGCCCCTGATTGAAATAGAAGAATAACTTGCTTAGGAAATGATTTCATAGTGTGTGTTGAAATTTGACCTGTTTATATGATGTTGGTTAAATATGAATAAAATCCTTCAGAGTATTATTGTTTTAATACTTTTCTTAGAAGCTTGACAAGAAATCCCTTATATCAGTTCAGCAAAATTACATACACGCTTAAATTCTGTCAAGCTATGTATGCTCCCATCCTGCACTGATGAACATCCTTCTGTTTCAGGGGAAATTTCAAATAAAAACTCCACTTGAGTTTTTTTCTCAGTAAATGCTTGTCCATCACCCTGGGCTGGTTGCCAAGCAATAATGTGATTGCTTTACAGTCAGTGGGAAGTAATTCAGTGGCACTTTTCCATTTGTAATGCTTCTCAATGAGCAATGAGGTTGTTAGGCGACAGATGACATAGGGTAGGAGCAGGGAAAAGACTTCGGAGTTAGGAATTCACATCAAAAACCACTCTATTTTTTATACTGAGTCAATGTTTTAGACTTTAATTTTGACATAATTTTAGATTCAAATAAAAGTTGCAAGAATAGTACGGATACTTCCTGTGTACTCATCAGCCAGGTTCCCTTAATGATAACATCTTAAAAAGCCATAGTGTAATTATCAAAATCTAGAAATTGACATTGGTACACAATTATTAACTAAAATACAGAGTTTATTCAGATTTCATCAGTTTCTGCATGCATTTATTTTTCATTTTTTATTCATGTTTTGTGCTATTTTGCACGATTCTATGATATTTTATCATATATATAGATTTGTATAACCCCCACTAAAATCAGGATAGAAAACTGTTCTGACATTCCAAAGAAACTCCTTCATGGTACTCATATATAGTCACTTCCTCTTCCCAACTCTAACCCCTGGCAACTACTCATCTGTTCATCACTAATTTTTTTTTTTTTTGATAGGATATAGAAATGAAATCATCTATTATGTAACCTTTGGAGATTGTCTTATACTGTATGGAGTCATACAGTATGCACTCATTTTTTGTCTGGCCTCTCTCACTTAGCATAATGCCTTTGAGATTCATTCAAACAGTTTCCTGAATCAGTAGTTCATTCTTTCTGATTCCTGGATTTACCTGGATACCTTGAAATACATGGATTTACCACGTTTTGCATATTTGTTTCTTGAAGGACATTTAAATTACTTCTAGTTTTTCACTATTACAAATAAAGTTGCTATGGACATTCAGGTACAAGTTTTTATGTGAGCATAAGTTTTTATTTCTCAAGAATACATACCCAGAATCATATGGAAAGTACGTATTTAAATGTATAGAAAACTTGCAAACTGTTTTTCAGAGTGGCTGTACCATTTTCCATTCCCACCGGGAGTGTGTGAAGGATCCAGCTGGTCTGTATCCTCGTCAATCTTTGGTATTGTCAGGATTTATTAATTTAGCCATTCTAATACATTTATAGTGGTATCTCATCATAGCTTTAATTTGCATTTCCTTAGTGGCTAATATATTTCTTTTTGTGTGATTTCTTTGCCAGTCATATTTCCTCTTTGATGAAGTGTCTGCTCAGGATTTTTGCCTCTTCTCTAATTGAATTCTTTGTTTTTAGGTTTGAGTTTAGAGAGTTCTTTACATATTCCAGACACAGGCCCTTTGCAGCATAAGTGTTTTGCACACATTTTCTTCTGGTCTGTGGCATGTCTTTTCAACCTCTTAACAAAGTGTTTTGCAGAGCAAGAGTGTTTTAATTTTTTTTGTGTGTGTGTGAAGAAGATCAGCCCTGAGCTAACATCCATGTTAATCCTCCTCTTTTTGCTGAGGAAGACCGACTCTGAGCTAACATCTATTGCCAATCCTCCTCCTTTTTTTTTCCCCCCCGAAGCCCCAGTAGATAGTTGTATGTCACAGTTGCACATCCTTCTAGTCGCTGTATGTGAGACTCGGCCTCAGCATGGCCGGAGAAGCGATGCGTCGGTGCGCGACCGGATCCGAACCTGGGCCGCCAGTAGTGGAGCGTGCCCTTAACCGCTAAGCCACGGGGCTGGCCCAAGAGTGTTTTAATTTTAATGAAGACTAATTAATTGACATTTTCTTTTGTGAATTATGTATTTGTTGTCATGCCTAAGAACTCATTGCCTAACCAAAGGTAATAAAGATTTTCTCCACGTTTTCTTCTAAAAATTTTATAGATTTAGATTTTGTATTTATATCTATAATCCATTTTGAGTTAATTTTTGCAAAAGCTGTGAAGTTTAGATTGAGGTTTATATTCTGTCTAGGGATGTCCAATTTTTCCATTTGTTGAAAAAACTATCCTTTTTCCATTGAATTGCCTGTGAATCTTTGTCAAAAATCAGTTGCCAGTACTTGTGTGGGTCTATTACTAGACTGTCTATTCTGCTCCACTGATATTGTGTCAATCCCTCTACCTATAGCTCTGTTGTACTCCATGTATAGTATATAGAAAGCTTAAAATCTGGTAATGTGATTTTTCCAATGTTATTCTTCATTTTCAAAATAGTTTTAGCTAGATTTAGTAGCTTGTACTTAAGTGTTTCATTTTGGGGAGGTATTGTCATAGTAATTTTTAAATTTTAAATTCTAGTTGTTCATTACTGCTATATAGAAATATATTTGATTTCGTGTCAGGTTCTTATATCCTATGAACTTGCTAAGCTCACTTATTAGTTCTAGAAATTTTTTTTTAATAGATTTCTTGAGATTTTCTATGTAGATAGTCATACCATCTGAGAATAGGGGCAGTTACATTTCTTCTTTTTTCAATCCGTATGCATTTAATTCCCTTTTCTTGCCTTATTGCACTGGGTAAAACTTCCTAAACTATTTTGAAAAGGAGTGGTAATAGTCAACATCTTTGCTTTGTTTCCAACTTTAGGGAAAAAGCATTTGGTGTCTCACCAGTAAGTGTGATGTTAACTGTGTATTTTTGATAGATGTTTTTATATTAGATTGAGGAAATTCTATCTAAGTTTGCTGAGAATTTTTATATAAATGGATATTGCATTTTGGCAAATACCTTTTCTGCATCAATTGATATGATCATATGTCTTTTTTTCTTTATACTGTTAGTGTGGTGAATTACAATGTTTGATTTTCAAATGCTGAATCTACTTTGCATTCCTGGAATAAACCCACTTGATCATGGTGTATAATTCTTTTTATATATTTCTAAATTCTATTTACTAATATTTTATTTAGAATTTTTGTATGTATGTTCACAAGAGAGATTGGTATGTAATTTTCTTTTTCTGTATTGACATTACTTGACTATAGTAATACTGGCTTCATAAAATGAGTTAACAAATGTTCTCTCATCTTCTATTTTTTGGGCGAGATTTTGTAAACTGGTGTCATTTCTTCTTCTTTTTTTCTTTTAACGAAGCAACCACAGAAATGAATTTATTCTTCCTTTGAAGTCACCTAAGACTCTGTTCGTGATTTATTGTTGCAGTAACCGCCATCAAAATGTACAAATGAGCACGTTTTTTTAATTTTTATTTTTTACCGTGGCAACATTGGTTTATAACATTATATAAATTTTAGGTGTACATCATTTATTTTGATTTCTGTATAGATTACATCATGTTCACCACCCAAAGACTAATTACAATCCATCACCACACACATGTGCCTAATCATCCCTTTCACTCTCCTCCCTCCCTCCTTCCCCTCTGGTAACCACCAATCCAATTTCTGTCTCTATGCAACTCTTTGTTGTTGTTTTTATCTTCTACTTATGAGTGAGGTCATGCTGTATTTGACTTTCTCCCTCTGACTTATTTCGCTTAGCATAATATGCTCAAAGTCAATCCATGTTGTCACAAATGGCTGGATTTCATCATTTCTATGGCTGAGTAGTATTCCAGGGTGTATATATACCACATCTTCTTTATCCATTCATCCCTTGATGAGCACCTAGGTTGCTTCCAAGTCTTGGCTTTTGTGAATAAATCTGCAATGAATATAGGGGTGCATATATGTTTACGCATTTGTGTTTTCATGTTCTTTGGATAAATATCCAGCAGTGGAATAGCTGGATTGTATGGTAGTTCTATTCTTAATTTTTTGAGGCATCTCCATACTGTTTTCTATAGTGGCTGCACCAGTGTGCACTCCCACCAGCAGTGTGTGAGAGTTCCCTTCTCTCCACATCCTCTCCAACACTTGTTGTTTCCTGTCTTGTTAATTATAGCCATTCTGACAGGCATAAGGTGATATCTCATTGTAGTTTTGATTTGCATTTCCCTGATAGTTAATGATGTTGAACATCTTTTCATGTGCCTGTTGGCCATCTGTATATCTTCTTTGGAGAAATGTCTGTTCAGGTCTTTTGCCCATTTTTTAACTAGGTTGTTAGTTTTTTTGTTGTTGAGATGTATGAGTCCTTTATATATTTTGGAGATTAACCCCTTATCAGATATATGGCTTGCAAATATCTTCTCCCAATTGTTAGGTTCTCTTTTCTTTTTGTTAATGGTTTCCTTTGCTGTGCAGAAGCTTTTTAGTTTGATGTAGTCCCATTTGTTTATTTTTTTCTATTGCTTTCCTTTCCCAGTAGACATGGTGCTTGAAAATATGCTGCTAAGACCAATGTCTAACAGTGAACTGCCTATATTTTCTTCTAGAAGTTTCCCGGTTTCAGGTCTTACATTCCAGTTCTTAATTCATTTGGAGTTAATTTTTGTGTATGGTGTAAGATAATGGTCTACTTTCATTCTTTTGCATGTGGCTGTCCAGTTTTCCCAACACCATGTATTAAAGAGACTTTCCTTTCTCCATTATATATTCTTGGCTCCCTTGTTGAAAATTAGCTGTCCATAGATGTGTGGGTTTATTTCTGGGCTCTCGATTCTGTTCCACTGATCTGTGTGTCTGTTTTTGTGCCAGTACCATGCTGTTTTGGTTACTATAGCTTGGCAACATGTTTTGAAATCAGGGAGTGTGATACCTCCAACTTTGTTCTTTTTTCTCAGGATTCCTTTGGCTATTCAGGGCTTTTGTTGTTCCATACAAATTTTAGAATTCTTTGTTCCCTTTCTGTGAAAAATGTTGTTGGAACTTTGATAGGGATTGCATTGAATCTATAGATTGCTTTAGGAAGTATGGACATCTTAACTATGTTAATTCTTCCAATCCAAGAGCATGAAATATCTTTCCATTTCTTTGTGTCTTCTTCAATTTCTTTCAGCAATGTTTTACAGTTTTCAGTGTACAGATCTTTCACTTCTTTGGTTAAGTTTATTCCTAGGTATTTTATTCTTTTTGTTGCAATTGTAACTGGGATTGTATTCTTAATTTCTCTTTCTGCTATTTCGTTGTTAGTGAATAGAAACACAACTTATTTTTGTATGTTGATTTTGTATCCTGCAAGTTTGCCATATTCATTTATCATTTCTAAAAGTTTTTTGGTGGATTCTTCTGGTTTTCTCATGTCATCTGCAAATAGTGAGAGTTTCATTTCTTCTTTTCCATTTTGGATCATTTTTATTTCTTTTTCTTGCCTGATTGTTCTGGCTAGGACTTCCAGTACTATGTTAAATAGGAGTGGTAAAAGTGGGCATCCTTGTCTGGTTCCTGTTCTTAGAGGGATAGCTTCCTGTTTTTCACCATTGAGGATGATATTAGCTGTGGGTTTGTCATATATAGCCTTTATTATGTGGAGGTGCTTTCCTTCTATACCCATTTTATTCAGAGTTTTTATCATAAAAGATGCTGTATCTTGTCAAATGTTTCTCTGTATCTATCTATCTATCTAATCATATGATTTTTATTCTTCATTTTGTTAATGTGGTGTATCACGTTGATTGATTTGCTGATGTTCAACAATCCCTGCATCCCTGGAATAAATCCCACTTGATCATGGTATATGATCTTTTTAATGTATTGTTGTATGTGATTTGCTAGTATTTTGTTGAGGATTTTTGCATTGATGTTCATCAGTGATATTGGCCTGTAATTTTCTTTTTTTGTGTTGTCTTTGTCTGGTTTTGGTATCAAGGTAATGTTGGCTTCATAGAATGAGTTAGGAAGCTTCCTCTCCTCTTCAATTTTTCAGAGGAGTTTGAGAAGGATAGGTATTAAGTCTTTGAATGTTTGGTAGAATTCACCAGGGAAGCCATCTGGTCCTGGACTTTTATTTTTTGGGAGATTTTTGATTACTGTTTTGATCTCCTTACTGGTGATTTGTCTATTGAAATTCTCTGTTTCTTCTTGATTCAGTTTTGTAAGGTTGTATGATTCTAAGAATTTATCCATTTCTTCTAGATTATCCAATTTGTTGGCATATAGCTTTTCATAGTATTCTCTTATAATCTTTTGTATTTCTGAGGTGTCCATTGTAATTTCCCCTCTTTCATTTCTTATTTTATTTGAGCCTTCTCTCTTTTTCTCTTGGTGAGTCTCACTAAAGGTTTGTCAATTTTGTTTATCTTTTCAAGGAACCAGCTCTTGGTTTCATCAATTTTTTTTCTATTGTTTTTTAGTCTCTATTTCATTTATTTCTGCTCTGATTTTTCTTATTTCCTTCCTACCAATTTTGGGCTTTGTTTGTTCTTTGTTGTCCAGTTCCTTTAGGTGCACCATTAGATTGTTTATTTGAGATTTTTCTTGTTTGTTGAGGTAGGTCTGTATTGCTATAAACTTCCCTCTTAGAACTGCTTTAGCTGTAACCCATAGATTCTAGCATGTCCTATTTTCATTTTCATTTGTCTCCAGGTATTTTTTTTATTTCTCCTTTGATTTCTTCATTGACCTAATCGTTGTTCAGTAGCATTTTGTTGAATCTCCACATATTTGTGGCTTTTCTGATTTTCTTCCTATAATCGATTTCTAGTTTCATACCGTTGTGGTCAGAAAAGATGCTTGGTATTATTTCAATCTCTTTAAATTTATGGAGATTTGTTTCGTGGCCTAATATGTGATCAATCCTGGAGAATGTTCCATGTGCATTTGAAAAGAATGTGTATTCTTTGGTTTTTGGATGGAATGTTTTGTATACATCTACTAGGTCCATCTGTTCTAGTATGTTGTTTAAGGCCCAAGTTTCCTTACTGATCTTCTGTTTGGATGATCTTTTCACTGGTGTAAGTGGAGTGTTCAAGTCCCCTACTATTATGGTGTTACTGTTTATTTCTCCTTTTATGTCTGTTAATAAGTGTTTTATATATTTATGTGCTCCTATGTTGGGTGCATAGATAAGTGTTATATACTCTTGTTGGATTGTTCCCTTGATCATTATGTAGTCTCCTTCTTTGTCTCTTGTTACAGTTTTTGTTTTAAAGTCTATTTTTTCTGATATAAGTATTGCGATCCCAGCTTTCTTTTCAGTGCTATTTGCATAGAGTATCTTTTTCTATCCCTTCACTTTCAGTTTGTGAGAGTCTTTAGGTCTCAAGTGTGTGTCTTCTATGCAGCATATACATGGGTCTTGTTTTTTTGTCCAATCAGCCATGCTATGCCTTTTATTTGGAGTATTTAGTCCATTGATGTTTAAAGTAGCTATTGATAAGTATGTACTTATTACCATTTCTTAACTTTTTTTCTGGGTATTTTAGTAGTTCTTTGTTTCTTTCTTCTTTTCTTGCTGTCTTCTGTTATGTTTGATGGCTTTATTTAGTATTGTGTTTGGGTTCCTTTCTCTTAGTTTTTTGTGTATTTATTATAGGTTTCTGGTTTTGATTACCATGAGGTTCATATATAATAACCTACATATATATCAATCTAAATTAAGTTGATGGTCTCTTTAGTTTGATCTCTTTCTAAAAGCTCTACTCTTTTAGTTCCTCTCTTCCCACATTTTATGTTTTTGATATCATATCTAACCTCTTTTTTTGTGTGTGTATCTGTTACCCTTTTATCATGGAAATAGATAATTTTTTCTCTTTGTAGTCTTCTCTTTCCCCCTTAAATAAGTCTCTTTAGCATTTATTATAGGTCTGGTTTCTTGTTGATAAACTCTTTTAATTTTTTCTTGTCCAGGATGCTCTTTATCTCTCCTTCCATTTTGAATGATAACCTTGCTGGGTAAAGCATTCTTGGCTGTAGGTTTTTTTCCTTTTAGAACTTTAAATATATCATGCTACTCCCTTCTAGCCTGTAAGGTTTCTGCTGAGAAGTCAGCTCATAGCCTTACTGGGTTTCCTTTGTATGTAACTTGTTGCCTGCCTTTTGTGGCTTTTAGGATTCTCTCTTTATCTTTAATTCTGGACATTTTAATTATGATATGTCTTGGTGTGGGCCTCTTTGGGTTTATATTTTTTGGTGCTATTTGTGCTTCCTGTACCTGGATGCCTGTTTCCTTCCTTAGGTTAGGAAAGTTTTCAGCTATCATTTCTTCAAATAGATTCTCTGCCCCTTTGTCTGGCTCTTCTCCTTCTGGGACACCTATGACATGGATGTTAGTGCACTTGATGTTGCCCCAGAGGTCCCCTAGACTGTCATCATCCTTTTTAATTATTTTTTCTTTTGTCTATTCAGCTTGGGTGATTTCCTCTAGTCTTTTGTCCAGCTCACTGATCCATTCTTCTGTATCATCTACTCTGCTTTTGAGTCCCTCTAGTGAATTTTTCATTTCCAGTACTGTATTCTTCATTTCTGATTGGCTCTTTTTTATATTTTCCCATTCCTTGTTGACGTTCTTACTGAGTTCATCCATTCTTCTCCCAAGATCAGTGAGCATCCTTATGACTTTTTGTTTGAACTCTTTGTCAGGTAGATTGCTCATTTCTGTTTCATTTAGTTCATTTTCTGGGGTTTTGTTTTGTTGACTTACTTGGAACATATTCCTTTGCCTCCTCATTTTGCCTCTTTCCCTGTGCTTTCATCTATGTATTAGGTAGGTCAGCTATGTCTCTTAATCTTGGTGACGTGGCTTTATGTAACAGATGCTTTGTTTTTTTGTTTTTTTTTTTGTGAGAAAGATCAGCCCTGAGCTAACATCAATGCTAATCTTCCTCTTTTTGCTGAGGAAGACCGGCCCTGAGCTAACATCTATTGCCAATCCTCCTCCTTTTTTTGTTTTTCCCCAAAGCCCAAGTACATAGTTGTATGTCATAGTTGCATATCCTTCTAGTTGCTCTATGCGGGACGCAGCCTCAGCATGGCCGGAGAAGCGATGCATCGGTGCTTACCCGGGATGCGAACCCAGGCCGCCAGTAGGAGAGCACACGCACTTAACCACTAAGCCACGGGGCCGGCCCAGTAACAGATGCTTTTTGAGGTCCAGAGGTGTGCTTCCCTCTCATCACCAGTTTCAAATGTTCCAGGAGTGACCCCTGTGTGGGCTACGTGTGTCCTTCTGTTGTGGCAGGGTTGCTCTTGCTGCAGGTGCCCAGGGAGGCTGGGCTGTCCGCCTGGCTGGCTGGTTGCATTGTTCAGCTCTATATGGCTGCTATGGACCTTTTAGCCACTTTATCAGGTGTGGGGCCCCGGCACAGTTTGCCGCAAGGTCTAATAGTACATTCTTATTGCAGTTTTTCTGTTAAGTGAGTAGGCCCTCAGCATGGCTGGTTGTTAGGATCAGGGACTTACCATTGCTACAGGCCTCTGGCCTACAAGGCTCTTGTCAGCTCTCTGAGGATCACAGCTTAGTGGGGCTGGCCCCAGGCACAGGAGCACCCAATTGTTTTGGGCTTTGGAAGGTGGGGCTGATCCCCTATGTGGCTGTTTTAGAAGCACATGTCTTCTTCAGTTGACAAGCCCCACTGCCCACAGGGCCATGTACCCCCGTCAACGCAGTCCTGCCCCATGCATGCATCCTGACCCCCTGATGTGGACCCAATTGTCCCACTGCAGAGGCCTCACAAACCCTACCCCCTCCTCATATGTGCCCTACCCCACAGAGGTGGACATGCTTGCCCAGCTGCAGGCACCCAGCCTATGCAGGCCCACCAGTTGCCCAAGGGCTTGCTGTTGGGTGGGGCCAGTCCCTAGGTGGGCTGCCTGCCCTGGCTGAGCTGGATTAAATCAACGCTCTAGTGGGTGGGGCAGACCCCTGTGCTAACAGGCTGGGGGAAGAACTCCAATGTCTGCCATGTTTGTGTCAGCGAGCCTGTACTAGGTCATGATAGTGGCTGCTGCCAATATCTCAGTCCCTGGAGAGTTCTCACCTCTCACCAAAATGTACCCAGATCCTATCAGGTGAGTCTCTTTTCACCGAAGGACTGTGACTCTTTCTTTCTGGTGATTTTATGTTGCTTTCTGAAATGGGCAAATTTGTGCATGGACACTTTAAGAGCTGGCTTTTCTTTCCTTACGTCTGATAGCTTTTCTGGGGATATTCCCTGCCGCTGTTAGTAGCCAGCAAAGCCAGACACAATGACACCTGTCTCAGTTGTGCTGAGATCAAAAGATGTTTAGAGCAGTATTGCTCCCTGGCTCAGGTCCCCTACTCCTCCAGGGAAGGCTGCGTAACTTTGGATTGCTCCCTGGCAGCTGTGAAGCACTGTGGCTTGTGAAGGTGGCTTTTTTTTCTCTCTGGAGAGGAATATCTGCCTCTTCCACTTCAGTCAGGACTCTCATTATGGGGGTTCTTTTTGTCCAGTTTTCAGTTCTCTCTCAGGGATAATTGTTCCAAGAGTAGCTGTAAATTTGTTGTGTCCATGGGAGGAGTTGAGTTTAGAGTCTGTCTACACTGCCATCATTACACCAACTCTCCTAATTGAGATTTCAAAACCTTTTCAGTGCTATTCTGGTCTTCTCTGTTTACGTGCTTTTCAATGAATGACCAATCTGAAACCTTGGCAATATTCTGTACCATACTTTGGTTGTCAAATATTTTGCTGTGTGATTGTTGTCGGTTAAATGCATAGGCCACTCTGGAGTCTGCCTAGAATTTCATATACAGAATCCCTTTCTGCAGCTCCCTTCTCTCCCTATCTATACCTTTGACTTTCTAATTGGGTGGATGTTGGGTGCTTCACGTTTGCTGTCATTCAGTTAGAGCAAGCTTAGAATAGTCAACAGGACGCCATTTCACAGTCTCCACAGCACATGGTAGAGAGGTGAAAGGGTGCTGCTTCTTTGCTGATGTTCACTTAGTTTAGGATTGAGATTATACACATAGCTTAACTCTACAGTTTCCGTGGCCACAATGCCAAGTGTGGAGGGGAGGGGATGTACCTCTGCTTGTGTTAGTGAGTATGGGGTAGTTAACAGGGCTCTGATACACAATATCCACAGTGCATGGTGGAGAGAGGTAGGGACGCTGCCCCCTTAGTGTAGAACAGGGACGGAAGTCAGAATTTTTTCTGGTGTCTAGGGCACACTGTGGGGAAGCGATGAGGTGCAGCTTTTATCTGTTATTCCAGACTCGGAGGAAGTTCAAAAAAGTTATGTCTTGTAGGGCCACCCTTTTCTCAGTCTTTATGTAGAAAGTCTATGCTTTCTTGGGGCTTTTTTTAATCTGTTGCCATTGGCATTTCTGGTTTATGGGCTTCTGTATTACCCTAGGGTTTATGGGCTAGGATAACTAAGAGGCAAAACAAACAAATAAAACCCAGAGAATTCACTTTTAGGTAATTCCTCAAGTCAGAAAATCCCTAGCTAGTTTGCCTTCTTTTCTCTGCTTTCAGATTCCTCTGATAGTTTTTTATGTGTTTTGTTCAGGATTTTTAGTTGTAATTAGTAGGAAGAATAAGGAAGAATGTACTAACTCCTTTTCTGGACAAAGACCAATGCTTAGTCGATTTTAAGGCCAGATATTCAGTCCTAGCTTCATTTTCTGTTTTTTAGCATTTGATAAATATGTTCTGAGGCTATTAGCTCTCCTAGAGAGTTATAAAGAAAGTAGAAGACTTTGTCCCAGCCCTCAAGTCTATTATGATCAAATTCAGTCAAAATACATTTATTGAAAACCTTCTGTTTTCCCAACACATTTCTGAGCTGGGGATAAATGTTATAGTCTAGTTGGGGAACATACATTCAAACATATAATCCCATTACAATGGATAAAAAATATATTATGAAATATTTTAAAAGATTACTGAAGCAATGTGTATTTCTCTTTTTATATATGCACATTAATGCAACCTTGTGACAATTGAGCTGGTTTTGGGGAACTAGGCAGGAATTTGTTAGACTATTTGGGAAATGAGACAAAGAGTAAAAATACACATTTTCACACAAGAAGTGTACAAATTCACATAACCAGTATAGCCTATACAGAGATATAATTGTTAGATGTGGGAAGAGGAAAAGGATGAGGAATTGGAGAAATGAAGTAAAATGTTTTTTGATTTGGTTTTGTGGGACAGTATTTTAGGTGTCAAGATCAGTCATAGAGAAAGGTGAACTACACGAATTCAAGCCATGACATATATGTGGGGAAAAGCCATATGATTTTCTTACTATGGAGATGGTCGTATGTTCCTATTTTGAGAATGGTGAGAATGGGTAAAGAGCTCATTATCAGTCATTTTAATTTTATAGGTGTCTTAGTTTAAGCTACTATAAAAAAGTACTATAGACTGGGTGGCTTATAAACAACAGAAATTTATTTGTACAGTTCTGGAGGCTGGAAGTTGAGATCAGGGTGCCAGCATGGTTTGCTCTGGTGAGCTCCCTCTTCTGGGTTACAGACTGTGGGCTTCTCATTGTATCCTCATATGGTTGGAAAAAGGGCTAGAATGCTCCCTGGGGTCTCTTTTATAAGGACATTAATCCCATTCATGAGGGCTCTGCTCTCATGACCTAATTACTTTCCAAAGGATTTACCTCTTAATGCCACCACATTAGGGGTTAGGATTTCAACATATGAATGTTGGGGGGATACACCGTTTAGTCCCTTGCAATATGAAAGGGAAATATCGAGCTACAAAAACTAAATATCAGTACAATACCTATATAATACCATGCTCATTAGAGTATACGAAAAGGAGAGAAATGAAAGTTAAAGAAAGCCATGGCAGTAACTCAAAGACAAGTTAATTAATGTCAGAATCACTCTGATAGAATGACCCTGAAGTGACATGGTCATTTTTTAAAAGTCCTGAGAGAGGAAAAATGATTACAATAATTCTTTATGGAATACAGTTTTTTAAAATTAAAAACAAATAAAAACAATTTTTATTTAATTCCTAAGTGACTTAGAAACTATTTTCCTCTAAAAAGAAATTATAATTTATTTCTGAAAATGCAATACCATTTTTAGACTCTAATCATATTTGATATAGATCAATTATAATAGAAAGAAGGCCAAAATCAAGTCTTAAGAATTATTTTCATAGTACATTGACTTATGTAATAAAATTAATTTTGAAATAGTTGAGTTATCTGGTTTTAAATAAATCAAGGTATTAAGATTAAAGATGTGGAAAATTAAATTTCTCCATAGTGTGATGAAATGGCTTGCAATCTCTTCATTATATAATAGCAATCAATTAAGTCCATTGAAATCATATATTTCTCTTAATATTTCATTAACTGATGACATATCATGAACATTCAAAATATTTAGAAAGTCCAAATCTGCCACTCCAAAGGAGAGAAAACTGACTGCAGTCAGACACAATTGTCTTACCTCCACCTGCCAACTAACAATGTTAAGAGAAAGACAATGGGTCCTGGAAGAGAGAGAGCTTCTCTTGGAGTTTTGTGGGAACATCTTCTTTTTCTTTTTTTTTTTTTTTTTTTTTAATTTTTTGTTTATTGCAGTAACATTGGTTTATAATATTGCAAAAATTTCAGGTGTACATCATTGTACTTCTATTTCTGCATGGACTACATCATGTTCACCACCAAAATACTAATTACAACCCATCACCACACACATGTGCCGAATTATCCCTTTCAACCTCCTCCCTCCCCCCTTCCCCTCTGGTAACCACCAATCCAATCTCTGTCCCTATGTGTTTGTTTATTGTTGTTATTATCTACTACTTAATGAAGGAAATCATATGGTATTTGGCCTTCTCCCTCTGACTTATTTCACTTTGCATTATACCCTCAATGTCCATACATGTTGTCACAAATGGCTGGATTTCGTCGTTTCTTATGGCTGAGTAGTATTCCATTGTGTATATATACCACAGCTTCTTTATCCATTCCTCCCTTGATGGGCACTTAGGTTGCTTCCAAGTCTTGGCTATTGTGAATAAGGCTGTAATGAATATAGGGGTGCATGTACCTTTGAAAATTGGTGTTTTCACGTTCTTTGGATAAATACCCAACAGTGGAATAGCTGGATCATATGGTAGTTCTATCGTTGATTTTTTGAGGAATCTCCATACTGTTTTCCATAGTGGCTGCACCAGTTTGCACTCCCACCAGCAGTGTATGAGAGTTTCCTTCTCTCCACATCCTCTCCAACACATGTTGTTTCCTGTCTTGTTAATTATAGCCATTCTGACGGGCATGAGGTGATATCTCATTGTAGTTTTGATTTGCATTTCCCTGATAGTTAGTGATTTTGAACATCTTTTCATGTGTCTGTTGGTCATCTGTATATCTTCTTTGGAGAAATGTCTGTTCAGGTCTTTTGCCCATTTTTTAATTGGGTTGGTAGTTTTTTTGTTGTTGAGATGCATGAGTTCTTTATATATTTTGGAGATTAAGCCCTTATCAGATGTATGGTTTGCAAATATCTTCTCCCAATTGTTAGGTTGTCTTTTCGTTTTGTTGATGGTTTCCTTTGCTGTGCAGAAGCTTTTTAGTTTGATGTAGTCCCATTTGTTTATTTTTTCTATTGTTTCTCTTGCCCGGTCAGATACGGTGTTTGAAAAGATGTTGCTAAGACCGATGTCGAAGAGCGTACTGCCTATGTTTTCTTCTAGAACTTTCACAGTTTCAGGTCTTACATTCAAGTCTTTAATCCATTTGGAGTTAATTTTTGTGTATGGTGTAAGGTAAGGATCTACTTTCATTTTTTTGCATATGGCTATCCAGTTTTCCCAACACCATTTGTTGAAGAGACTTTCTTTTCCCCATTGTATGTTCTTGGCTCCTTTGTCAAAGATTAGCTGTCCATAGATGTGTGGGTTTATTTCTGGGCTTTCGATTCTATTCCATTGATCTGTGTGTCTGTTTTTGTGCCAGTACCATGCTGTTTTGGTTACTATAGCTTTGTAGTATATTTTGATATCAGGGAGTGTGATACCTCCAGCTTTGTTCTTTTTCTCAGGATTCCTTTAGCTATTCGGGGTCTTTTGTTGTTCCATATGAATTTTAGGATTCTTTGTTCTATTTCTGTGAAAAATGTTGTTGGAACTTTGATAGGGATTGCATTGAATCTATAGATGGCTTTAGGAAGTATGGACATCTTAACTATGTTAATTCTTCCAATCCAAGAGCACGGAATATCTTTCCATTTCTTTGTGTCTTCTTCAATTTCTTTCAGAAATGTTTTATAGTTTTCGTGTACAGATCTTTCACCTCTTTGGTTAAGTTTATTCCTAGGTATTTTATTCTTTTTGTTGCAATTGTAAATGGGATGGTATTCTTAATTTCTCTTTCTGCTACTTCGTTGTTAGTGTACAGAAATGCAACTGATTTTTGTATGTTGATTTTGTATCCTGCAACTTTACCATATTCGTTTATTACTTCTAAAAGTTTTCTGGTGGATTCCTTAGGGTTTTCTATATATAAAATCATGTCATCTGCAAATAGTGACAGTTTCACTTCTTCCTTTCCAATTTGGATCCCTTTTATTTCTTTCTCTTGCCTGATTGCTCTGGCTAGGACTTCCAATACTATGTTAAATAGGAGTGGTGACAGTGGGCATCCTTGTCTGGTTCCTGTTCTTAGAGGGATAGCTTTCAGTTTTTCACCATTGAGGATGATATTAGCTGTGGGTTTCTCATATATGGTCTTTATTATGTTGAGGTACTTTCCTTCTATACCCATTTTATTCAGAGTTTTTATCATAAATGGATGCTGGATCTTGTCAAATGCTTTCTCTGCATCTATTGAGATGATCATGTGACTTTTGTTCTTCATTTTATTAATGTGGTGTATTACATTGATTGATTTGCAAATGTTAAACCATCCCTGCATACCTGGAATAAATCCCACTTGATCATGGTGTATAATCTTTTTAACGTATTGTTGTATGCGATTTGCTAGTATTTTGTTGAGGATTTTCGCATCGATGTTCATCAGTGATATTGGCCTGTAATTTTCTTTTTTTGTGTTGTCCTTGTCTGGTTTTGGTATCAGGGTAATGTCAGCTTCGTAGAATGAGTTAGGGAGCTTCCCCCCCTCCTCAATTTTTTGGAAGAGTTTGAGAAGGATAGGTATTAAGTCTTCTTTGAATGTATGGTAGAATTCACCAGGGAAGCCGTCTGGTCCTGGACTTTTATTTTTGGGGAGGTTTTTGATTACTGTTTCGATCTCCTTACTGGTGATTGGTCTATTCAAATTCTCTACTTCTTCTTGATCCAGTTTTGGAAGGTTGTATGATTCTAAGAATTTATGCATTTCTTCCAGATTGTCGAATTGGTTGGCATATAGTTTTTCATAGTATTCTCTTATAATCTTTTGTATTTCTGAGGTGTCTGTTGTAACCTCTCCTCTTTCATTTCTGATTTTACTTATTTGTGCCTTCTCTCTTTTTTTCTTGGTGAGTCTAGCTAAAGGTTTGTCTATTTTGTTGATCTTTTCAAAGAACCAGCTCTTGGTTTTATTAATTTTTTCTATTGTTTTTTTGGTCTCTATTTCATTTATTTCTGCTCTGATTTTTATTATTTCCCTTCTTCTACTGATTTTGGGCTTGGTTTGTTCTTCTTTTTCCAATTCCTTTAGGTGCATTGTTAGATTGTTTATTTGAGATTTTTCTTGTTTGTTGAGATAGGCCTGTATTGCTATAAACTTCCCTCTTAGAACCGCTTTTGCTGTATCCCATAAATTCTGGCATGTCGTATTTTCATTTTCATTTGTCTCCAGGTATTTTTTGATTTCTTCTTTGATTTCTTCGTTAACCCAGTCGTTGTTCAGTAGCATTTTGTTTAATCTCCATGTATTTGTGGCTTTTCTGATTTTCTTCCTATAGTTGATTTCTAGTTTCATACCGTTGTGGTCAGAAAAGATGCTTGGTGTTATTTCAATCTTCTTAAATTTATGCAGACTTGTTTTGTGGCCTAATATGTGATCAATCCTGGAGAATGTTCCATGTGCCTTTGAAAAGAACGTGTATTCTTCGGTTTTTGGATGGAATGCTCTGTATATATCTACTAGGTCCATCTGTTCTAAGGTGTCGTTTAAGGCCAATGTTTCCTTATTGATCTTCTGTTTGGATGATCTATCCGTTGGTGTAAGTGGAGTGTTAAAGTCCCCTACTATTATTGTGTTACTGTCTATTTCTGTTTTTATGTCTGTTAATAATTGCTTTATATATTTAGGTGCACCTACATTGGGTGCGTAGATATTTACAAGTGTTATATCCTCTTGTTGGATTGTTCCCTTGATCATTATGTAATGCCCTTCTTTGTCTCTTTTTACAGTTTTTGTTTTAAAGTCTATTTTGTCTGATATGAGTACTGCTACCCCAGCTTTCTTTTCATTGCCATTTGCATGGAGTATCTTTTTCCATCCCTTCACTTTCAGTTTGTGAGTGTCTTTATGTCTGAAGTGTGTCTCTTGTATGCAGCATATATATGGGTCTTGTTTTTTTATCCAGTCAGCCACCCTATGCCTTTTAATTGGGGCATTTAGTCCATTGACGTTTAAAGTAGCTATTGATAAGTATGTACTTACTGCCATTTTTTAACTTTTTTTTTTTTTTCTCAGTGTTTTAGTAGTCCTTCTCTGTTCCTTACTTCTTCTATACAGAATTGATGGTCACTTTAGTTTGACCTCTGTCTGAAAGCTGTACTCTTTAACTCCCCTCCTCCCTCCTTTTATGTTTTTGATATCATATCTAACCTCTTTTTTGTGCATTTGTATCCATTATGTTCTAATCGTGGAAATAGATAATTTTTCCTATTTGTGGTCTTCTCTTTTCCCCTTAAATCAGTCCCTTTAACATTTCTTGTAGCACTGGTTTCTTGGTGACAAACTCCTTTAATTTTTGCTTATCTGGGAAAATTTTGATCTCTCCTTCCATTTTGAACGATAACCTTGCTGGGTAGAGTATTCTTGGCTGTAAGTTTTTTCCTTTTAGCACTTTAAATATATCGTGCCATTCTCTTCTAGCCTGTAAGGTTTCTGCTGAGAAGTCAGCTGATAGCCTTATGGGGTTTCCTTTGTATGTAACTTGACATTCTCTTGCGGCTTTTAGGATTCTCTCTTTACCTTTAATTCTGGACATTTTGATTATGATGTGTCTTGGTGTGGGCCTCTTTGGGTTTATCTCGTTTGGGGCTCTCTGTGCCTCCTGTACCTGGATGTCTGTTTCCTTCCTTAGGTTAGGGAAGTTTTCATCTATTATTTCTTGAAATAGATTCTCTGCCCCCTTGTCTCGCTCTTCTCCTTCCAGGACACCTATAACACGGATGTTAGTGCGCTTGATGTTGTCCCAGAGGTCCCTTAGACTGTCCTCACTCTTTTTAATTCTTTTCTCTTTTACCTGTTCACCTTGGGTAATTTCTTCTAGTCTTTCTTCCAGCTCACTGATCCGTTCTTCTGTATCCTCTACTCTGCTTTTGAGTCCCTCTAATGAGTTTTTCATTTCCAGTATTGTATTCTTCATTTCTGATTGGTTCTTTTTATATCTTCCATTTCTTTGTTGACATTCTCACTGAGTTCATCTATTCTTCTCCCCAGATCAGTGAGCATCCTTAACACTCTTAGTTTGAACTCTCTGTCAGGTAGGTTGCTCATTTCTGTTTCACTTAGTTCCTTTTCTGGGGTTTTGTCCTGTTCCCTTACTTGGAATGTATTCTTTTGCCTCCTCATTTTGCCTCTTTCCCTGTGCTTGTGTCTACGTATTAGGTAGGTCAGCCACGTCTCCTGCTCTTGGATAGGTGACCTTATGTAAGTGATGCCTTAGGAGGCTTCCAGTGTGCTTCCCTCAGTTCTCAATGTTCCAGGGGTGGCCCCTATGTGGGCTACGTGTGTCCTTCTATTGTGGCCTGTTAGCTCTCCCTATAGGCGCCCAGGGAGGCTGAGTTATGCTCCTGGCCAGCTGTTGTAATGCTCAGCTGCTTGTAGTTGTTGTGGGCCCTTCAGTCTCTTTATCAGGTGTGGGGAGCCCCAGCACAGTTGGCTGTAAGTTCTAATACCACATTTGTGTTGCAGTATTTCTTTTAAGTGAGTAGGCCCCCAGTGTGGCAGGTTGTTAGGCTCAGGGCCTTAGAATTGCTGTAAACCTCTAGCCTATTAGGTCTCTTGTCAGCTCTCTGGGGATTGCAGCTGGGTGGGGCTGGCCTCAGGCCCAGGAGCACCCAATTGTTTCAGGCTTTGGAAGGTGGGGCAAACCTCCTATGTGGGTCTTTGAGAAGCACAAATCTTCTGCAGCTGACAAGCCCTGTTGCCCACAGGTCCACACACACAGTCAACACAGTCCTGCCCCGTGTGAGCGCCCCGACCTCCCCAAGCGGACCCAGTCTCTCCACGGTGGGAGCCCCACTCTCCGCCACCACCCCACACTCTCCACCCACTCCTTGTGCACACCCTGCCCTGCTCAAGTCAGCTCAGTTGCCAGGCTGCAGAGAATCCAGTCACCAATCTATGCAGGCCCACACGTTGCCTGAGGGCTTGTTGTTGGGTGGGGCCAGTCTCTAGGGTGGGCTGCCTGCCCTGGCTGAGCTGGATTAAATTCCTGCTCTATCGGGTGGAGCAGACCCTGGGCTAGCAGGCCTCAGGGAGAACTCCAATGGCGTCTGTGTCAGCACGCCCACACCGGGCCACAACAATGGCCGCCGCCAATGTCCCAGTCCCTGGAGAGGTCTCACCCCTCACCGAGATGCACTCAGGGCCTATTAGGTGAGTCTCTTGTCACCGAAGCACTGTGCACCTTTCTTTCTGGTGATTTTAGGATGCTTTCTGGAACGGGTGAGTTTGTGCGCGGGCCCTTTAAGAGCCAGTTTTAGTTTCTTTGTGAACCGGGTTTTCTGGGGGTGCTACCCAATGCTTTAGTAGCAGGCACAGTCAGATATTATGCCGCTGGTGTCGATTGTGCTGGGTCCACAAAATGCCCACAGCGGGGGTGCTCCCCGGCTCAGGGCCCCGCGCCTCCAGGGAGGGTGCGTACCTGTGAGCTGCTCCCAGGGCCCGTGAGGCTGGCGGCTTGTGAAGGCGGCGTTTTTCCTCTCCAGAAGGGAGTCTCTGCCTCTTCTACCCCAGTTATGATTGTCCGTTGTTGCAGGAGTTCCTCTTATCCAGTTTTCAGTTCTGTCTCAGGGGTAATTTTTCCACGAGTAGTTGTAAATTGGCTGTGTCCACGGGAGGAGGTGAGTTCAGAGTCTGCCTACGCCACCATCTTGACTCCGTCCCTCGGGAACATCTTCTAATGCTGAAGCTGCTATGGGTGAAAAAAAGGAGAAAGACTTATATGGCTCAAGGAATCAGGCAGAGAAATAAACCCTTGTTATATTGGGAGTGCATTTGGCTGTAAGCAATAACCAACCAGACTCTTAGAGGCTTAAATACCTAGGAGGTTATTCATTTTACACTACAAAATGTCCAAAGATAGGTTGTCTAGGGATAACATGGCTGCACAAGGATAGCCAGAAGGGCTCAATCTTCTATCTTCCTGCTCCACCATGTTTAGCACGTTACTACCATTCTCAAAATCTGAAAATGGCTACTGTGTCTTTAATCATTGTACCTGTTGTCCAGGCAGAAAAAAAGGGAGGGATGAAAGGAAGAAGGGCAAGCAACTGAAGAGGCATGCAAACCAAGGCTGCACCTACTAAAAGCTTTTCAAGAACACCCTTACTCCACCCCAAGGGGATCCACATATCTTATCGGTCATAATTGGGATACTTGGCCACAGCTGGCTGTAATGAAGTCAAGGATCCTGAGAGCCAGCATTCACACCACTTTGGGAGAGAAAAGTAAGAGAGAAGAGACTATGAATTGCTTGCTTTTGAATAGGACCGAAGCACAGAATGCGCCACTGGGGATGGAGATGATATTGTCACGTGTGGATTCAGAGTGAATTGATTTTAAGAACAGCCAAGTTGACCTTAATGTCCTTAAATATTCAATGTAGTTTGCATCATAAAAATATACAAAATCTCCACATCTTCTGGAATATGCTTTATCTCCCTAGGCCTCTGGTCCAACAACTATTCAATTGAATCTCTTTACCCTTAGTCTCTTAATTCTGTTGATTTATTGCTCAGATTTATCTCCTCTTGTTGTTTTAGAATTTGACTACGACTCATTCTAAAATTTGCTTTCTGTCTAGCTAGGAGAGTTTGATTTCTAGTATCTCCCAGCTTTTGCAGTATTTTTGTCTCTGCTTCTCTCTGTGTGTCTTTCTTGATTAAGCTCAAGTTATGGCCAGTAGTGGCTCCAAGGCTCACATCTTTTCAGCTTCACCACAGGAGAGGAAGGGACTCTATCTTTTTAATTTCCTATTTGAAATATTCTAGAGAAAGACTTTGCTGACATCGTCTGCATCACATGCCCACCTCAGAAAACATGAGTAGTGAGATTAATTCCACTGTGAAATGTGCGTGAGTGCGTGTTCAATCATTTCGCTAAAAAAAGAGCAGGAGATTTCTCAGCAGAATTGGGAGAAAGTACGGATAGGGTTAAAAAAAAATGGTATACATTATTCTACCAAATAAGGTTCTATTTTTTTTTCTATGCTTAAAAAATACTACACAATAATTTTTTGTGGTTGGCAGGAAGAATGGCTATAAATTCTTTTCTAAAATTTTAGATTAGCTCTCAACAGCAAGTCAATTAAGCATTTCATAAATTATTCCAAATTTCAAGGAAAATCTTCTTCTCTATTAAGCCATATTCCAGGTTGTTAATTACAAAGAGTAGACCTGCAGGTAAAGATGATAATGGGAACACAGCTAATCTTACCTAGGATGAATAGAAGTATCAAGCAGTGTAAGTATGCATTTTCTTAGGTCCTGAGTCTTCTTCTAAAGTGTATCCTGACAGTTCTAAAGAGAAAATGAGAAAAAATATTAAACATATTTTACACTTACTAAAATTGTGGGTAAAATACTGCCATTTTGGGCCGGCCCTGTGGCTTAGCGGTTAAGTGCTCGCGCTCCGCTGCCGGCGGCCTGGGTTCGGATCCCGGGCGCGCACCGACACACCACTTCTCCGGCTATGCTGAGGCCGCGTCCCACATACAGCAACTAGAAGGATGTGCAGCTGTGACATACAACTATCTACTGGGGCTTTGGGGGGAAAAAATAAATAAATAAAATCTTTAAAAAAAAAATACTGCCATTTAGCTGATAAATACTGAACTTGAATGTGTCTGTTGGAATATTCTGCCTTTGTTACTACACTCTACCCAGAGTTATAGTTCCATTTTGGCATTCACTTTTAGGCCTATGACTACGATTTAGCAAACCATATTCCCATTTAGATTCGGTTCAATCTCATTATCTCTGAGAATTGAGTGCTATGGCAGTTTGATGGAGCAAGTGATAGTTGGTGGTTTCCATTCTAGGTGGGCAGTAAATAATAAATACAGTGATTTACTGTTGAAAGTGTAAATGAAAGATGTCAGCAGATGCAGAAGAGCATTAACACCTTTCATCCGAAAGCAATAGCACATTAACATTGTGTAAAACAATTGTTAATGAAGCACTTTCACCTATATTATATCATTTAGTTCCTAGAGTATGTCGGTGAGGTATGAAATGTTTTCTTCATTTTTCAGAGAAGAAGATTGTTACCAGAAATACGACTTGCTCAAGATCCTCAGCTGTTAAATGTAGCCCAGAAACTCAAACCCAGGTCTTTTGATCCTAGTCCTATTTCAGGTCTATTTTTATACCACAGCTGCTCCTTTGATTGTAAGATGAAATATTCTCTGTCAGCTCTATGACAATGACGTGAAGGAACTTGAAGTAAAGGTCTTCTTTATGACAAAATCGGAGGTAATTTAGTCATTCATTCCAACAATATTTATCGTGAGTCAAGTACAAGTTTTATCCCTAGTACCCAGAATATCTGCCACTTATAAAAGGTAAGATAAATGGATATGTATGATTAATGAGTGGATGAATGAATGAATGACTGCTAAGTCAAGTAAGCATCATGCTCCACTCATACAGTGATAAGTTAAAGACCCTGCTTTCAAAAACTTCCCAGTTAGTAGGAGATATATACATATCAATAAGAAAATACCATATGAAGTGACAAGTGCTGAAGTAAAAACTATACAAGATGTTTTGAGAGCATATAAGTGGTGGATAAGTTGAGCAAATCTTCACGGAGCTGATGATATGTGAGGTCCACCTTGAAGGACTAAGCAGATCTCACAGAGAGAAGGAGCATCATGCGCCAAAGTGAAGGCAAGAGAAGGCAAGTAGTTCCACGTGAGGCTCTAGTTCAAGCAGCACGGGTCAGGGAGCAGGTGGGGACTGTGGAATGTTACCGGCACCTTGTGAAGGATGTGGTTTTGTATTCCATGGTAATAAATGATGTTGTATTTTAGAACGTTAACCTTGGTGGTAGCAGGGAGGATTAATTGGAGCAAGGATTGCTGCTAACTAGACATTTTCCTTGGTGTCTGGCTTGAACAGGGGAGAATGAACTCCTGAACCACAGCACAGAGGGTGAAGGTGAGGAGACAGATTCTAGAGATGCTTAGACCCAGTTTTGTGAGGCTTGATGCTTTAACAAATTAGAGGGTTTTCTCTAAAAAAAGTGTTCTAAATTATAAATACAAAATTAGGTATGAAAGCAAACATTTATTTATAATGAGGAAAAGAACTGCAAAACATCACTAAATTTATAAGGCTGACAAATGCTACAAATTTCATAAAATCTAGAAAAATGACATAATATTTCTATGAATTACCCTCCTGACACAGCTCTATATATTATAGATATATAAACTTTTTGGATGCATACTCTTTAATGTCTTCATATGGCAATGATTTTATAATAGTATTTTCTATGGAGCGATTAGGAAAAAATTAAGACTTTTTCTAATATAGTTAATCAATTTTTTAAATTGATAGTTTGGATGCAAAAATGTGTGATTTTACTCACAGTTGTATCTGCTGCTTATAGTACTGCTGCAGGTTTGCCTACAAACATAGGAATTCTGATAAATTTCATTTCAAGCATTTTTCATCAAAGAAAAAGAAGCAAATGAGTATGGTGGGCTTATAATTGGGCAGGCTGCTTTATAAATCATATTTCTAACCAGAAATAACTTTTGTTTTGCTTAGGCATTTGTGGAAACCAAATATTCTTTTAAAATTATGTATGTTTGAAAACTGGAAGTATTTTCCATATATTGGCTTCTGGTTCTGTACATGTTCAACTTTATTTCTCCTCCATTCTCATAGTTCTAGTGCCAGATGCCAGAGGACACCTTCATATAGAGATAAATTTATGGCCTTTCACCCTCCTGCGGTGATGCTGGGTGGGTCAGCACAGTGGATGGCAGGAGTACTTCTGGAAGCCATTCCTACAGCAGGAATGCTAGCAATTATGTAACCATGCATACAAGTGACTGTGAACCACATTGATGTATTCCAGTAAACCTAAACAAGTATTTCCAACTCAATTGCCCCTTAGCTGGATTCCAAACATGTTTTGTGGTCACCCTAACACTACTCAACAGGAAGGGAAGTGTGATGAGGGATGATCACTGTGGAGACAGCCATCTTAACTGATGGTGATGCTTACTTATGAAAATTTTAGAAAAACATATGAATATATGGACACATTGGTAGAGCCCCACAGAGTGTTAGAAGAGATCTGTGCATGCAAGAGGGCCCAAAGTTTACACTATGTTAGTTTATGGTGAACCTGCCTCTGGAGGATGGAACCTGCCTCTGGAAACTGTTTGGATATGAAGGATGAGAGAAACAGGACTCGTGGAAGGCTGATGGATTTTTCTACCTTGCATTACCTGTTGGATGATAATATGATAAACGAAAATTAGGGTAACCGATTTTCCAGGTTTCATTGTCCTTTTTTTAGCACTAAAAGACCCTTACCCTGGAAACATGCCCCCAGGCTGCAAAAATCTGTTTTCAGGTGAGGGAGCTTGGGGAGGAGAAAGTACCAAACTGAAAAGTCAGCCCCAAAAAGAGGGACTGAAAGAAAACCTGTTTTTAGTGTCAAATGGAGACAGTACAGATTATCTGCCTTTCAGAGTTGCTGCTGTTTTCACCTTTGACCACTGATGCTGGTAACCATGATTTGAATTTCATGATAATGTATCATCCTCTGTTGGATTACTCCAAGTGATGCAATTTCAGGGTGACACTTGAGCGCGTTGTAATCGTGAGCATTAATAATCTGTCTTTGACTTTGCCCATGGATTCATTGTTGTGCTTTGTGTTGAGATACTGCTTGTGGAAATAAACAAAGATCACCCGAATGAGAGCAAACAGGGACCATTTATTCAGAACTTGTTATAGTAAAAGGGTCAGCCACCATCACTTGCATTTGGCAGAGACTCAAAGTATGCAGGGGAACTGGAAATCTTTCTAGTGGAGAAAGGGAAGGCTTCAGGTATGCCTGATTAGAGGTTATTGGCACAGGAAGCTGGAAGCAGGCTAAGTAGCAGCAGGGCATCCTAGGTAATTGGTTTGGGAGTATGTTTGACTTTCTCTGGTTGGTTCTGAGGTGGAAGCAAGAGCAGAATTTAGGAGAGCTGGCAGTTATTGACCAGATCCTGATCCTTCTGGGCTGATTGCTGCAGAAGTTGTGGGTCATAGTTCTATTGTCATATATGGCTGGGTCCTTGTCTATTTGTATATTCAGTCTCTTATGCTAGTTTGATTTTAACATTGTGAATATTATGACTGTTTTCTAAGAATTCAGATAATAAAAGTAAGAACAACTACAATACCAAGAGGAGCATTACCTAGACATTACCAAAAAAGAAGGATCAACAACTTTGTTATTTTAATGGTAGGACACATACAACTGCATTAGGAAGATAAATAACCAAAACAAATTATTTTGCACGATGTGCTGAAAAGAATTGGGGAGTGGGCATGGTGGAGAAGGGGGTGGGAAAACATACATAGAGATTGAATCTCATACGACTGGCATGACACAGGTGAGTACTTATATATCAGTTAAAAGTTTTTCTGTCTCCCCCAAAATATCAACAATCAGTTGAAAATAGCGGCCACTGAATTAACTTGGGCATACCACAGCAATGAACCTGCATTATTGTATTGTTCTCTTGATGGCTCTATCAAACTCTGTAAAGTGCCATTAACTGATTCAGAAATTGCAACTAAAATAACCCATGGGAAAACAAAAGAGGGGGTTTGACAACAGAAACATTGGCCTTTTACAGTGTAGATCTGATTCTGCCAGATCTCAGAAAGGATCATGCTTTCTACAGTGGGTCAAGTGATCTGTGGTATCTCACTAACCACAAAATGTTCCTCTCAGCTCTTAAGTACTTTGATTTGAAAAAAGCAATGGGGCTCAAATGGTGTTCTTAATTTCTATGAGATTTCAATGAAATTTCAGAGAACATAAAACAAAGGACTGATGACATCTTGTCCAAATACAAACTAGACTTTACTCCTACATCTACATATTCAACAGAAAACTTACATATAAATTTTGGCGAATTCCATTCAGCCTGTCAACTACTTAGGAAAGAAAATGAAAAGATCTTACCAGCTAAATGGCCAGCACACCTACAGCATGTGGCTAAAAAAGGAGCGTGATTTACTTACCTGCCATACTGAGGCTTCCATAACGAAGGTTTTGTGTCACTTTGTAGTTTCCTCCAAACATCACATAAAACAAAAGAAGCATATAATCAGATTTTTAACTTTATAGATATGGAAGGAAATAGATTCCTTGGTCGTGTGCCTAGAAGATGGCTATCACTGTTGCTGGGAATAGAAAAGATCTTAAAATATTGGCCTGCCACAAAATCACGATTTCAAAGTGTAGAACAAGAAAAAATTCCTCCTCTAATTTGGAAACATATAGGATAAAAATGGATAAAAAGGTTACAGTAAAACAAAAATTTATGTGCTGTTTCCTTAAAATGTTTGATAATCTTTGAAGAGTCCCTAAAGTGCCTAGAAAAGGAAGAACTGACTACAGTTGAGTTTTTCAAGCTTAAATGTAAATTGCAACAAAAACTCAGAGAGAGAAAATGGCTCATTGTCAGAAATAAGACTGCTTCAGGATGCAAAAAGATGTTACCAGAAAAAGGCAGTGAAGTTAAACATGATTTTTCCAATTTCTTTACTAAAACTGCAATTTCTTTGGAATTCAACTTTGATTTAACAAATTCAAATTACCTCTGTGCTTTAAAACAATTTTCTCTGAGAAGGAAGTACCTTATGATAACCTCCAATGTGCTTTGGAATGTTGAATATGATGATATTTTAGACATGAAGAGCCTATATGATGAATTTATATATGCAGAGGACCTGATTGACATATAGCTGGCCTACCAAAACAAGCCTGCAGATACAAAAGAGAAGAACATGTTAGGAGAGCTGGAAATGAATTGCTACAAGTCCAAAAACCTGCTGTTGCCAGTAAGTAAAATCCTGAATAATCCATGTTCAAGCACTTTCATTGAGAGGATATTTACATTAAGGTCATCACGTTTGACTGACACCAGGAATCAGCGTAATGTGGGCTTGATAGGAGCAGAGCTGCCCATCAAAGAGAATTTCACATTTGGCTGTATTTAGTTTTATTGCTACGTAAAAGAAAAGGGGTATGTCCTAAATCCCAAAGGCAGTTCAGAGAAGTAGTATTCGAAAAGGAAATAGAAAAATATTTTACTTTCTCATAGGTCAGAAAGAAACATACCAGGGCCGGCCCTGTGGCTTGGTGGTTGAGTGCGCGCGCTGCGATGCTGGCGGCCCGGGTTCGGATCCCGGGTGTGCATCGAGGCACCACTTCTCCGTTCATCCTGGGGCTGAGTCCCACATGCAGCGACTAGAAGGATGTGCAGCTACGACACACAACTATCCACTGGGGCTTTGGGGGGAAAAATAAAATAAATAAAATCTTTAAAAAAAAAAAAAAAAAAAGAAAGAAACATACCAATGTTATTTTTTATTAAATATAGGTAATACCTGTTTAATTAGTCTGTATTTATTTTCTTCTTTTAAAATATCTTACATTTCAGTCTTTTAAGAACACTTAAAAATATAGCCTACAAAATTTAACTACCCAATAAAAGTTTCAAAAAGGAGTTAAAATAAATTGCTGTATAAGAAGATAGGAAGCAAATTATAAACTATAAACTTGTTATATTTTCTTTACTTATATACCTGTTTAATTAGTCTTAACTATCTCATTAATTTATTTACTTCTAATTGCCATTGTTAACTAGTTCTACTGCTGTTTTGTTTAAATTATAGCATTTATATAACAGAAAAGTAAATAATAAGTAAAAACCTATTGGTTTGTTTTGATTAATAAGTAAATAATTTTTCTATAACTTTAAAATTCATGGAAGTCTATGTGAAAACTTTTGCTAATACCACTTGTAAAACTGAGCTATTTTTAAAGAACCCCAAATTTCTATGCTTTTGAATACATGCTTTAGATTAATCTATTTATAAATACAAAGATCAGAGTAAATATAGCCTCATTAAAGTGATATACATAAACCACTATAGTATATATATAAATAAATATTTGTTTTTCCTTAGAACATATTTTAAACGTTATTTTGTCTTTCTATTATGTTGTAACTTTTGAACTCTGTTTTTAATTTCATATCCTTTCATACAATAGATATTGATTATTTCTTTCACTTCAGAGAGTGTTTTATTATCTCAATGTTTTGGCTTAAGATACTAAAGATTTTTCTTTGCAGGCAGTGTTCTAGGCTAATACTTAACATTCTGTGTGTGATTCTGGATTAAATAATTTAAGTCATCTATTTAATGAGTGAGTATCTCTGATATACCTGCTTCTAGGTCTATTTCTAAGTACTAAAGGAAAACAAACAGCTATAAAAGAGCAATGCTGACTGTCCCCTCACATGCACAGTGATTATATTTCCATAGTATATCTGTTTCAGAGCCTCCAAATTAACAGATTATAAATAAAAGTTATATTTCAACATTATAGAATTTATCTCTCTTAAGCATGCGTATTGAGTTTCTTGAGGAGCTGAATTCTTAACAATTAATTGAAAGGAAACTATAAATTAAATGCTTCATTGAATGTTAACAATTTCATACTTTGACAATTGAATGTTAATGGTTTCAAATGACAAACAATCCCCCAAATTTATTCTAAAAAATACAGAAGCCAAATAATCCCAAGAAGAGTTCTGATGAAATTTTTTATTGGGATTTTGCTCCTGGCTAAATTGAAATGCAGGTGAAATTATTCTTTGTTGCTATTCTCTCGGCCATCTCAGAGATCTCAAGTCCCCCTAGGACCCATATGCCTTTCAGTAGAGCACATAAAACAACAGAGGCAGAAAGGAGTGGAGGAAACAGAATGCCACTTGCAACCAGAAGAGCTAGCTTTCAGACACAGGTGGGTCCCTTTCTAACTAATGATCTTAGCTGAGTCATTCTTTGAGCATCAATGATCTTGCCTACAAAATGGAGATAATAATTCTTAATCCATATAATTTTTGAGAAGAGTAACTGAGATTATACTTGAAAAGATGCCTAATGTGAAGGCTGGCAACTGAATGACATTTAATGCATGTTCATTTTTCATTCTTTAATTTGTTCACTCATTATTCATGATTCACTTCTGTTTTTTCAGTCCCTAAAACCAAGTCTCAGTCCCAGATTGGCTTTTTATTCATTCCTTCTTTTCTCCAGCATCACTTAAGTATTTGGCTTACATGTATTTATTTCACTCCTTCTGGCTTTTCTATAGAAAGGGGAGCACTTTCTAAAATACCCTAATTTTTTCTTTCTCTGAAACAAACATAAAAAAAAAAACCCATATATTGGAAAGTAGTGATAACAGTTGATATTCCTGGACTTTTTTCAACAGTGAATTGGCCTAAGATTCTCTGTATACTCCCTTCTTAAATGTTATTTGAGAATGCTCTTGTTCTTTTTCTGTTATGAATCAGTTCAGCACAATCTTATGTCTATAATTGATTTTACTGATGAGTGAAATATCAATCTTCAGTCCAAAACAGATTCTTCATGAAAGTTATACCAAGACTGATGAGATCTCTCATCTTCTCCAGAATGTGCTTCTTAAATTTCTGTCATGACTCTATGTTTTTTCCCTTCCCAACTCTTTCTACCACCATTCACTTTTTTTTTTTGGCTCTGGACTCAATGAATTTCTACCTTGTAGATTCCTCAGAACTCTTGGACCCTGCCTTTACTGGTCTCTGGATGAAGAACGAAGTCTCTGTCTTAGCTCTTCAAATTTCCCCTGACCTAAATGTCATCTACTTTGCCCCTCCTGAAAGCCTTCATGGCTCTAGTTCCTGGAAACTCTACCCTCTCTTCTGATCTGTTTTAGTTTTCTGTGCAGTTTTCCCATTTCTAATCAATGTTAAAGTCAAAGTTAGGGCTGTGCTGAAGGCATGAAGCTATATGCCTTTATATATTAGTATAAACTAGTCTTACTAGTTGTCAGCCTGCTCTGATGACAGACCTATTTGTCTATTCTATTAAAATTTATTTTTCCCCTGAAATAGCAGATATCCCCGTCTTCTTGTTTTAGAGCTCATGCCCTCTCAGGGCATTTATTCTTTCTTCAACAAACATTTTTGAGCTGCTTCTTTATTCACATCCTGGGCTAAGTGGTCAGAAGAAAACAAAACAAAATATAATATAGTTCCTAATCACAAGGGGTTCTCAATCCAATAGGTAGTTTACTGATAGTTAATTTGTATTCTACTTAATAAATAATATACTAGAAGCAATCACAGGATGCTGTGTATAGAAGGGGAAATTAACCCAGAAAGCTTCAGGAGATACTTGAATAGAGTAGGTTTAGTTTGATGAAGAAATGGGGAAAGGTCACTTCAGAACATCATGTGCAAATACATGGCAATGTGAGACCATGCTTCTTTAAAGAATTTGCAAAGCATTAAGCGAGCTGAGGGAAAAGTACATTTGAGAAGTGTTAGAAAATATTGAATGAGATGTTTACAGGGCCAAATATAGAGAATTAAAGGCAATAATGTCCTTTGAGGGAATTTAACTTTAAGAATTACTATACATATTTTTGCTTTTGTATTTATCCTACTTAATTCATCTTTGCCAAAAATTGTCTTCTCTTTGTCTCATTCCTCTTTCACGATCAGATAATCTAATCTACACTGTAGTGTTACTGACGTGAAACGGCTAACGTGTTCTCTCTCTAAGTACCAATTACTGAATAGTTGTATCTCCTGGAAATGTCAATGTTTTAACACACTCACAGAATATATATCTAAGGGTGAAATTTTAGCCACTTAGGTAGGTCTGTATGAGGAATTGTTTTAGGCATTAAGTCTTTCCCAGCGCTGGAAATAATTTCTGCTTCCTATTTTTATCTATTTCGTGCCTGTAAACATAGCATATACTTGAAGGTTGGATCTAATTTGTAACAAGATTTATTCATCCCTCACTTGTAGACTCTGCCTTTAACGATCAGTTGTGAAACTTGGAAGTTCCATATTACATATAAATTTAAGAAAATGTTACAATTTTTAGTTGAATTTATGTATATTTGGTAGTTTGCGTCTTACAAAGATTTGGTCCCTTTCATCTAAGTTATCAACTTTGTGGTCATAGAGTTATTTGTAGTGTTTATTATGTTTTTTAATGTCCAAGAATTCAGTAGTTATAACCTCTGTTTCTTATCTTATATTGTAATTTGTGTCTTCTTTTTTTTTAATTAGGCTGGCTAAAGATTTATCAATTTTATTTATCTTCTCAAAGAAACAGTTCTTAGATTCATTGATTTTCTCTATTGTTTTTCCCTTTATATAGTAGTATATAATGGTTCTTTGACTCTAGAAAGATTAATATACAAGAATTTGAGGGGGTAAGTCAAATTTTTTATGCTCTGAATTGAAGTATGCAACAAGGATCATGTAGGCACACACAAACACACGAGGATGGATGAGAGTAGAGTTGCTAATGCACACACTTACTATAGACTACATCACTCTGTCTTGTTTAATCCACATTCAATTTTTAATTTGTTCACGCTAGGGGAGGGCTCTTATACATTGGTTGGTGTTGGGAGGTCTTTCTGGTGATAATATTTGAGCTGAAGAAGAAAAACTGAGCCACATAGATTAATGGGTAAGAATATTTCAGGAGGAGGAAGAAACAGCACGTTCATGAGGTGGAGAAAGCCTGGCTTGTTCAAGGAACATCAAAGAGTGGGTGGCTACAAAAAATGTACTCATATTCACTAAGATGAAAGAGGAGTAATTATTATAATAATAATAGAGTAAATTATTTGAGGAAGCCCAAACTTTTAGAAATCAGCACCCATTCCCCACTTACTCTAGAAATGTAATAGTTTTTTAAGATCTGGCATCTGCAAGATTTAGAGGTTGGTTGTTAAAGTCAGGCCAGTAGGAAGTCTATGTAATCATCTACATAGTCCCCTTCCATTGTCCACTATGGATTAAATAGTTATCTTAAAGGTGGACAGTTTGAAATCCGTGGTACCTGAACAGAGACTTTCACTTTGTTTTTCCCTTTACTCTAGTAGTTCAGTGGTTCTCAAGTTTTCATGCACATAAAAATTACTATATACAATTGTGCATACAAAATGAAGTTAGACGTTACATGAGGATAGCCAAAAAAAAATTTTTACAATACACAATTATTAGAATATATTCTATCTTTGGAATTTTCCGCCTAATTAAGTTGCAACCCCACTGTAGTTAACTGAAAAGGAATCCACTGTCCTTGAAGATACTGTAGAAATTTGTTGCTTATGAAAACTTTAAAATGCATATCCAAATTAAGTAACCAAAGTGTATCCTCATAAGAATTTTCATGTCAATAATATGAAGATATTTTTAATTTCACATGTTTTAATACATTAAGAAATAGTTAAATATTAATAAAAAGGAAAGACAATAAGTAATAATCAGTCAGTGGGCTTTAATATAGTTTATAACGATTGTAAATTTGATAATCAAACATGAATTTTCCCTCTTGTTGAATGTTTTTTAAACCAAAAATATAATAACTTGATGGTACTATTTAATGAAATTATGCAATGCTCTACTTTTTCTCTATAGGCAACAAGAAAATTTAAGTTTTACTGCAAGAAACAATTTTTATTGTTCAGCAAGCACAGATATTGTCACTGATATTTGTTAGAATGGGTCACTCTGCAGTGTGAAATGTAGTCAGGAAGTCTGCCCACCTCAGTGAGCACTCTAAGTCTCAGTCTTCAGTGGTGAAACATGTTTTTCTCCAATGGATATTTCCTCTAGTGGATATTACTGAGAACTTACCATGTGCACATGGACCACGGCGTGGTTACTAAGAACATCTCTAACTTCCAGGGTCTTATGGTCTAATGCATGATAACAGGAAAAGAGTTGGTCACAAGGTCATATGTGTACAGATGAATGTAGTGATTTAGACCAAAGAAATAATTCTGTTTTTTTAAAATTTTAAATAACTAGTGGAGGTATTGATGTCATGCATCTTAATCTATTGAACCACAGAAATGATTATGAGTGAAAGAAGGGGAAAAGCGAAATGTATAATATCTTAAATTTTTGGCCATTGTTTGGTTTGCTTTAACCTAAACATTGACTTTTGACAGGAAGACATTTTGCCTAGTCTGTGAAGTCTTTGGTGGCACGCTCTTAAGGGAGAGTTGCAGTGGCATTGTGAATCCTTACAATGTCTGCACATTTAATAAACTGCAGTAGGTGCTGAGTGATTGGGGATTGTCAATAAACCTTTCACAGTTCTCCAGAGACCTGCCATCGCTGCTAGACAGTGTGAGTTTGGAGATCCATTTCATATATTTTACATCTAGCACTTTTGGGACATTGTGCACATATAAGTAGACACTCAGAAATGATTGACAAATTGAGTTAATTATCATCTTCTCACTCTTGGTTGTATGTCTATGCTTGATAATTTTTGTGTTCAGATAGGAATCATATAATTGATAACCATTTCTATCTTAAAAATGAAAGTCCTAGTTACACAATTCTGCTCAAGTTTTATGACTTTTTCTTTTTCCCACTAACTTATTGTTCGGAGATAAATTTTGTTAGAACTTACCCCACTTATATAAGGAATTTACACTAACTATCTTTAATATCCATGCTGCTCTTGTGACAATGATAATGCTAACTCTTACTAAAAATTATGAAAATATTATTTCAAATCCATTTATATTGGTCAGAATACATATTGAAATTAATTCCAAAACCAAAAGGCATAGCCTAGAAGTGAAAAATTAGCTGTCTTCAGTTGAAGCATTTAATAAAAGGAAACCTCTATAAATATGGATGCAGTACAGCTATATTTTCTAATGATTTACATCAGATATTATGCATTATATGCCTAATAACTGCTTTTTCTTTTCATAAATAAAACCTTCACTTTTGTATTAATGCTTATAAAACTAACTCAAGTTTTGACCAAATTCTTGTTAACCTCCAGATAATTTTTTCAGTACTAGTTTATCAGTGTTTGGTTATACTACAGGATTTTAAAAGGCATATATTTGAGAATTTTTAATTAATGAAGGAAAAAATAATCCTAAACTTTAGTTATTTAATAATATAGAAAGAATATATACGCATATATACATGCATGAAAATATATATAATATTGATCATGTATGGTACCTCTATGCATACACTCGTATTTTTTACATATTGTCATTTCTGTCACATTCTCAGTCATTAGTCATGAGCTCATAGCTGTTCAGCATTCAACTGGAGATTTAATTCAAAGTTCAATTCTAAGAGGTAAGAGTGAATTTTGTCTCAAATTTTTGTCTCAATGTTAATTTGTTATTTTGTTTCTTTTGATAAATGGAATAAATCAATTTTTTCCCAAAAGAAATTATATCAAAATAAATAGCATGGCACAACTTCTCATTTACTTATTTTTTTCTTCCTGAGTTTGTAATATAGAATACTATTAGAATTATCACATAGAGAAGGAATATTAATTCTGAAAAACTTTCAAATTTAGCACACAGAGACAAACTTGCCTAAATTGTTTTATTAAATTGCAAAATTCTTTGAATATTTAACTGGCTTTGACATTCTGTCCCTGAGGATTAGAAACAGGATATATATTGATGTCTAGATGTTTCTCTTGCCAATGACTAAATCTGTAAAATAGATAACATTTATTTTCCTATACCCAACTCCAAGTTTTACATTATTGTTTGTGTTTGCCTTTGTAGTTCAGAGACTTCAGAATGCCACATTGACCTCACTCAGTCGAGGAGGATCTCTCAAAGGTGGATCTGGAAAGTCTTGGCCTCACCTTCACAATGGCCTCAAACTTAGACTATTGACTACCTTTTCAAGTGATTGTTTGCATAAGATCATTTTATTTGTGGGTATATATGTGCTAAACGGGTTAGTTTCTTATTTATAAACATTTAAAATACACCATAAGTTTAATGATATTTTCTACATCTGCATGTTTTTTAGCATGCTGGGAATCCTTAAAAAGCAGAAATGGCCTAGTTGTATATTAGCTGAATTTCATAGGGTAATGCAAATGAGATATGCAGTTTAAACTTTTATACCTCTCAGGAAATTTTACGTTTTAACAATGTCAGAAATCAAAGAAATAAGAAATAAATTTTTACAGATTATTAATTCAGGAAGACTATTTAAGAGATGAAGTTTCTCAGAAATTCACCAGATGAAAACCAAAAAGTTATTTCTAAGATAGTTGAAATGTTTTACCTCCATTACTCCCAAACTAGTCTAGGTTGGTCTTGGAATTGCTAATATTATATACAATTAGAATGCTTTAGGTTTTATGCTTCTTCTGAAAACCCAAATACTTTAATAAAAAAGTATTTTCATCTTGCATCATACCTTTCACAATAAATATGTAGAGATTTGGAAGACACAACTATTCCTTCATGTGAACCACCAAAACATAAAAATGCCCAAATTTTGTACATTGAGTCTTGTATTAAACAAATAAATACCTTCTAATTATTCTAATTTAGTTTTTTAAGTAATGAATCATTTTACTGGAGGAAGAAACAAAATTTTTATAGATTAGAATAACATAGACTTTCTCTGCATATATGCATTAATATTTTCTAAATGCACCTGGCCTTGGAAAGAGTTCAGTTTTCTTTCATAGTGTCTTGCATTTCTCCATGTAAATAAATAATGATCAGACTGTTGTGACACTCTTCAAATTCAAAATGATTTTCAGCTATTAATAAATCTTAACAGCTATATGATGTAATTAAATATTAAGAAGTATGATTAAGAAGGCTCACAAACCACTTAGTTGCTGGAAATCTATAAGAATTTACTATTACATAAAGATGAAGTTGTATAGCAATGAAAAAGAGACATTGCACAATATAATTTCTTTGAATACGTATTACCGAAAATGTAAAGATTCATTAGGAGTTTGTTTTCTTATCATTGACATTAGTAAAAGTGAAGAGAATGTGTCTAAAATTTTTGTAAGTAATATATATTTTATGCTTGTAACTTTTCAAAATCTGAATTGGTTTGAGAGCAGAGTTCTAAGATTTGAGAAACTAGATAAATGAATAGTTAGCATATCTCTTAGCATAGTTCTCCAGAATATCAATTATTTCTATTTCTATAGTGCTCTGTGAAGGACTTGGAATAAGACAATAAAATATTAACATTCTTAAAAGTACCTAAAGTACAAGAATTCTAGGTGGTTGATTGAAAAGATATATGCATTATTTAGATAAAATCAAGCAAATGGCAATGTAGATTTTTTATCTTTTTGGTTGGAGTTCTAAAAATTTTAAAGCGTGACATATTTTAGCCTTGATAAATATTACTCAAATTCTATGCTTACAAACTCTATAAAAAGGCAGACTTAAGGTTATTTTCTTTCTGAAAAAGGCAGTTTTGAATATGAGGGCCTTTGCTTGGAAGATTGTGAGAGCAAGAAGATCACACTGTTCAAATACACCATTGGGAATAAAAAGGAAAACCTTGATAAGGCTGCTGAAGATTGTTTCATTTTAAGCAAATTGCATTTTTATGTTCTTGCCACATGAGTTTGTAAAAGAGAATTACATATTTTCAACTAAACAGTATGGCATTTAGTTTTTTCAACAATATGTGAGTAAATAAGACTGTATACTGACAAAACATATGATTGTTTTAACTGAACTTCTCTATTTCACTTACTTGTGTTGTTTTAGTCTGAGGCAGGCGGGAATAAACACCAAGCTTGGGACATCCCCTTCTGGAATGCGGGTGTGAGGACCTCTGTGGACCAGCTCCTCAACAAAACAAACATAGCTGGTGAAAATTATGAAAAAACCCCTCAAAACCCAATGATTTAAACTATCTGGAAATTGTCCTAAGAGCAGATAGCAAATAAAGAAACATTTATTCAAGAGACTCTGCAAAAAGTCAGGAAGAACAATAAAAGTATGTGGCTCTTGTGTCTGCTACAGACACACGTATGATCTGCTCACCCCTCTCCCATGCCTTGCATTCAGCATGATAGAAGCTCTACTATAGGAGCATATGGACAAGAAAACTAGGCTTCCTCTCCTCTAGCTTCCAAAGACTACAGTACTGTGTTAGTTTCCCAGGGCTGCTGTAATAAATTACCACAAACTTGGTGGCTTAAAACAGAAATTTATTCTCTCATTCTGGATGCCAGAGTCCAAAATCAAGATGTCAACAGAGCTGCACTAATGCTGAATGCTCTAGAAGGGAATCCATTTCTTGTTTCTTACAACTTGTGACGGCTCCAGGTTCTCCTTGACTCGTGGCCGCATCTCTCCAATCTCCACGGTCACATGGTTTCCTCCTCTGTGCATCGCTTATATGGACACTTGTCAGTGGATTTAAGGCTCAGTAGGATAATCCAGATGATCTCTTTATCTCAAGATTCTTAATTTAATTACATCTGCAAAAACTCTTTTTCCAAATAAGTCAACATTCACAGCTTCTGGCAATAGGACGTGGATATATCTTTTTGGGGCCATCATTCAGTCCACCCTCTAGTCCTCCTAAATTTACATCTGCCCCATGCACAAAATACCTTCATCTCATTACAACAATCCCCAAAGTTTTAACCTATTACAGTGTTAAATCTAAGTTTAAAATCTATTTTAATATCATCAGCTCAAAAGTCCCAAATGTCATCATTTAAATCTAGATATGGGTGAGATACGGGGTATTATTCATCCTGGAGCAAAAAAATATTCCTCCCCATCTGTGGACCTGTGAAACTAGGAAACAATTTATCTACTTCCAACACACAATGATGGAACAAGGATATGATAACCGTTGCAAACACTCCTATTCCAAAAGGGAGAAAATAGAAGGAATAAAGGAGTCACTAGTCCCAAGCAAGTTCAAAACAAGCAGCCAAATTCTATTAGATTTCAAGGCCTAGGGATAATCCCTTGTGGTTCAGATGTCTGCCCTCTGGACCCATGTCTCCACTGTCTAGTTCTACTGCAGCTCTATAGGCCTTTGCACTCAAGACAGCTCCATAGGCTCTGTCCCCAGAAGCAGTTCCATAGCCTTTGGTTCTGTGCCTGTCGTGGCTCAGTACATCTTTACATCTGTGTGTCTGTGTCTCCAACTTCTCCCACAATGCACTTGCCTCTGGCCTCTGCCTTCGTGTCACAGCTCTATAAGCCTTTGTGCCCATGCCTCTGTAGGCCTCTATGTCTGTGGCTCATTCTTCTGTGTCATTCTTCCTCTTTCTTGAAAGATAGTACACATTTGTACCTGAGTAGCAATATCAGTCTGTTTCCTGCTGTAGAATTTTGGAAGTCTGACAATCTTCTCCCTTTTCATTTTGTCCTCTCTCTGTGCCATTTAGTCCAAGTTGGCGGTATTTCTACTGGTACAACAAGCGCTAAAACTTTGCGGGTCTCCTGTATATGTCATGGGGATTCACACCGTTAGACAAAAGAGTCCTCCACAGATCTTTCTTAAATTATCCCATCTCTATTCTCCACAGACCTTTTGTAGATTATTCCATTTCTTTATTCCTGGTTTCTGTTGAGATGGTCAAGTGGGTCTATGAGTCACACATGTAATTTCTTTAATAAATGTTGCTCAGCCACACACTTGGCCTTTTCTCCAGAGCACACTTTCCTAATAGTGAATTCAATTTTAGTGTCTCCTGTAATTTGGATAGGCTGAGAACTTTTCAGATTATCAAATGTTGGTTCCTTTTTCTTAACATTTCATTTTTCAATTTATCTTTTTCTTCTCATATTTTGCCATTAGCAACAATAAGAATCCAGGTCACACCTTCAACATTTTCCTTGAAATTCTCCTGAGCTAAAGATCCAAGGTCATCACTTACAAGTTCTGCTTACTACACAACTATAAGATAAAATTCAGCCACGTTTTCTGTGATGTATAATAAGGATTACCTTTCTTCCAGTTTCCAATGACATTCTTTCTCATTTCATTCTGAGCCCTTACCAGAAGCACCTTTAATGTTCATATTTCCACCAAGATTCTGTTCATGACTGTATATTAAAAGTATTGATGGAGAAAGAATATTCCTTTCTTACCCTGTTGTTCTTGCTTTCATTTACTCATTGGGTAGCTGAGGCCAGAAACAGAAGTGAGCAACCCTCAAGTCTGTATTCGCAGACATTGTGAGAATCTTGTTAGCAGTCATTTCTGGGGAGGCCATTTCTTGTTCTTTTTGAGGGTTGGCGATGATTGTACCTAATCCCTAATAAAGAATTATTGGCAGTAGAGTTCTGTTCAAGGAGGTGCTGATGTTTACCTAGGGTGCTGAACTAGAACAAATCAATTCTGGCAATTTGAGGACAGTAAAATGTACTTGATTGGTCACTACGTAATTCCCTAGGATCTAATTCAGAATAAGTGCTACTTACTGGCTGATTACATGGAATTTCCCATGAGTTACCTTGCTCCTCTGAGCCATGAAACAATACTAGTTGTTTCACTTTGAGGGAAATCAATGAACCAAGAATGAGTTTACTTATTTCTACATAAGACCACCATGAGTGTTTGAAATCATAAACAAGGACATAATCTAATTTAATTTCTGACCTACAGTATTATTTTTATAAGCAGAAGTAAATGTCACTAGTAGTTGAAATTTTTGGTATATATATACACACACAAATATGTGTATACATACATATATAGCATATATAAATAATATACAACGATATGATTTGTAGTATATATTTATTATATACCATATGCAATTTTAATTATACTATGTTACATATAATGTATTATATATAATCATTTCTCAATTATCCATGCTTTGAAATGGATAATCTAATGCCTGGGTTGAATTAAGCTTGATTATTGGAAAAGTGTTTTTAATTACTTGGGCTAGGGAATATCAGACGTTAATTGTTTGAAGTAGGATTTTTTAGGAGTTTTTTCTGAGATTAATCTGCAAACTCTAAAAAATCTTCTCAGTCTTACTTCTGGCTCTATGGACATAATTTTGTTTTAGAAAAACATTTAAGGACAATGATTTTGTCTCATTTATTTCTCTTATAAAATAAGTAAGTACATTAATAATACTAAAAATAGGAAACAAAAAAATGATCTTTTTAAAAGAAAAATGAGCCCATAATCCTACTGCTTAGAGAAAATCAATTGAAAGCATTGTATAATTTCCTAACTCTTCACATGTACACTGATTTGGCACTTTTTTCATAGGAGTGAAATCATATTTTTAACTGGCTTTTTTCAAATTAGTTTTTAAAATCATCTTTCCGTTTGAATTTGTATTAAGCTACTACCTAACTCTAATGAAAGCAGAGTAAGCCATTTTTTATGAACACAGCATAATTTTTTGCCATTTGACCAAGACGCTTGTTATTGTTCCTTTTCATGTTTGCTGACACCAATTTTCACTTCTATTGGCTAAAGAGTGGCTGCACACGGGCGTTAGAAATAAGTAGGCTGAAGAGAAAGTTAGGACAGGGTCTCTGAGTCTGGCCAGCCAAAGGATCACGAGTAGGGTTAGGGAGCAAGATCAGAACAGGGGTGAAACTTGATTTCACTTTGCAGACTGGTGGAAGATGGAACATTGAGGTGAGGGAACATTGAGGAAGCGTTCCCTCAATGTTCCCATTGAGAGCAGCAAAGCTCAAGGCCCTGTAACCATTTCTGATTCTTGCCCCACTGAGGTTGGGCAGTTGGGTTACATGAGTGAGGTGAGGTGGTGAGATATGTGGAATAGTCTACTCAACGTGAAACGAATGAAATCCAACAGTAAGAATCTTACACTGAAGAAGGTGGAAACATGCCTAACTTTCCTTTCTTGCTCATCAAATTACATATTGTAGTCCACCCTGGAAAAGTATGACAAAGCATAAGCTCACAGTACAAACTTAGTCTTTCCTTGAATTTATTCATTGGCATATTTTCAGAGATAAGGAAATAATTGAAAGTTTAGAGCTTTGTCTGTGTCTCCTGCTGGGTTAGAGTGTGCAAACAGAGAGCTTGAATAAGTTACATTTAGAGTAACTTATTCAATAGAGAAGATGACTGTGCTATCAGAATGTGGTATAGACATTGATACTTGAGTTAAATAAATCCAACTTGAGTTAATAGAGGCCTAGCTGTGTATAGAAAGATGACTTGTAATATATAGATAAAAGCCAGAACTCGTGTTACAGAACAACCTGAAGCTCTGTCTTTTATACTACTATTACGTATTAGATATGATACATGATGGGGTAAGTACTTAAGGAGTCATATTTGTTCCCTAAATATAATCAATTCACCTGACAGATATGTAAGAGTATCTACTTATGCATATGATGGTGAGACACTGTGATGTGAGACACTGTGTCATTGATACTTTTTTGTTGTATAGTGCTTTACAGTTCTCAAAGTCCTTTTGTAATTGTTAGTATTTACAAATTGAAACAATCCATTTTCTTAGGTTCTTAAACAAATTATGTGTAAAATGCCATTGAGAATTTGTTGTCTTTATGATACATCTCAGAAAAACGAACATAGGCACAGACAGAAACATTTCTGTGAACAATGTTAAAGGGTCCGTGGGCCCCCTTTAGCTATGTTTGGGACTTCCAGATAAGATATCCGTTTCAAAAGGTTTTGGTTTTCTTCTCTACCAATCCAGGTACTAGGATTTGTGTACAGATATTTTTGCATCCAACCATTCATATTCTATTTCATGAAGAAAATCTAAAGGACAGGTGACTGAAGTATGATCTAAAATGAACCATATCCATACCATATACAGACTATTACAATGTAAACACTTACATTAAGCAAAATATATATGTGTGTGTGTGCACACAAAGTTGATATTGCAAGCATACTTAAAAAAGATCACCAAGGTTTTGTTCTTTTACCTTGTACATGTAGTTACACATTATCTATCTGATATTCAGAAAGCTCATGTGAGGTAGACAGTACATTATGCCTATTTCTTGAATGAGAAAATCTAATGTTCAAAAGTTTGTGAGGCTTCTTCACGTAATTGGTATCAGTTGAGGAAAGAAAGAAGTTTTCTGAATCTCTGAACAGTAGTGTTTAATCAACTAGTCTTTTTTTTTATGTTTCTGCTGGTCTGTAACATTATAAAGTGGAATTTATATATCTCAATCTGAAAGTACAAATTTATTTATTTTCTAAAAATATTACAACTAGAAAAACAAGTACATTTAAACCAAATAGTAGAGGAAAAACTGAAGAGATTTTAATAGTCATTAGGATTTACAAGTTTGGCTTCATTATTTAAAAAAAAAAAACGAATTGCCTAGTCAGTTTAGGGGAGTTATGTCTAATTGGTAAAATATATAATGGTATCTAGTGACTTTGAAAAGATTTCTATTTATTTTATATTTCTGCTTATAGAAGATCTCAAGTTGCTGTATTTGACAGATTGTAATACAACAATATTTGTTTATGTTTGGGTTGATTTTTGTGTTGTTTAAGCATTTAAGGTATGGGATTGTATACTCTTTTTTGTTTGTTAGTTTTACAAAGTAATAATTGGCCAATACACAAGAAATAAAGCAAAATATAGTTCCACAATGAATTTTTTTAATGTCATCTAGTTACATTTGAACTTAAACAAGGAGTTCAGCTACAACCTCCTGAATATTTTCTCATGTATCTTAAAGATTTTTCTAAATGTGGGCTTCTTAAATTTCATTATGACTTTTTAAAGGATTGGTGGGGATGGAGAAGTGAGAAAAATGGAAGGGCCAAGAAGCAAATATTAATCAACACAAGGTAATATATACATGAAGACAAAGGATTTTCTGATGAATTTGATCAAGTAGAGAATAAATTAGAACCATTCAAGTGCCCCAAAATCTCTTGAATTTTTTTTAGTTTTTATTTTTTGTTTTTTAAATTACACTATAGCCAACAATACCCACATATTAGGCATTTCTGGTGATTTTGTATCTTCCTGACAAAATTATTTGCTATAATTTTCCTTCAGCCTGAATATCTTCCCTTAACATTATTTGTATTGCATATCTGCTGGTGAGCAATTTTCTTAGTTTTTGATTGTCTGAAGATGTCTTTGCTTTTGTCAAAGATATTTTTCCTGCATGTAAGATTCTAGGTTGAGTTGTTTCTCCTTCCCTTTTCAAGGATAAATTCTCAGAGTACTGAATTCCAGGTTGGTGTTTTTTTCTCTCATCAATTTAAATATTTCACTCCATTCTCTTCTTGTTGGCATGGCTTCTGAGGGGAAGACAGATGTAATTCTTTTCTTTGTTCCTTAATAAGTAAGATTTCTTTTTCCTTTGGATTTTTTCAGGGTTTTTTTAATCTTTGATTTTCTGTAGTTTGAAAAAGGTATACCTAGGTATAGTATTTTTGGCCTTAATCCTGTTTGGTTTTTTCTGAGCTTCCTGGATCTGTAGTTTGGTGTCTGACATTATTTTTGGGAAATTCTCAGTCATTATTGTTTCAAATATTTCTTCTGTTTCTTTCTCTTTTTTTCTCCTTTTGATATTCACATTATGTGTCTATTACACCTTCTGTAGTTATTCCACAATCCAAGGATATTCTTTTCTGTTTTTTTTCAGTCTTGGTTCTCTTTGCTTTTTAGTTTTTGAGGATTCTATTTATATATCCTCTAACTCAGAAATTCTTTCCTCAGATGTGACATTCTACTAATAATGCTCACCAAAGGCATTTTCTATTTCTGTTATAGTATTTTTGATCTCCAGCGTTTCTTTTTGGTCCTTTTCTAGGATTTTCGTCTCTGCTCCCATTGCCCATCTGTTCTTACATGCTGTCTACTTTATCCGTTAGAGCCTTTAGCATATTAATCATGGTTGTTTTAAATTGCCAGCCTGATAATTTCAAAATCCCTCCCATGTCTGGTTCTGATGTTTGCTCTGTCTCTTCAGATTGTATTTTTTGCCCTTCGGTATGCCATGTAATTTTTTCTTGATAGCAGCACATTATGTACTACATAAAAGTAATAGCTGTAAATGGGCATTTAATAATGTGGTGGTGGGTTTGTGGGGGAGAGGAAGCATTCTAAGATTATAGTCCTAAGATTTAGGTCTCAGTCTTTTAAGAGAGCCTATGCCTCTAGACTAAGAACTTTTCAGAGCTTTTCAGTTTTTTTCTTCCTTCTTAGGTGGGACTGGATAGCTAGAGTGGGCTGAAGTTGGATATTTCCCTTCTCCCACCTGGTAGACTAGAGCTGACTGCAGTTGGGCATTTCCCTTTCCCGGGTCAGTTACGCTCTGATAATACACTAGGAAGTTAGGCTCTAGTTAACTAGTTTCCCCTGAGGGCAGGCCTTGTTAGGAAGAACAGAGTGTCCGATGCATTTCAAAATGGTTCCTCTTCCTTCCTCCAGCTGGAAGCAGGAGGGCATTATTCTCTAATATTTACCGTGGGAACCTGGTTGAGCTTCTGGGGTAAATCTCACAATACTGTGGGGCCCCCCTTATGACCGGGTGCCCCTGGAGTTTTTAACTCTCACAGTTGCGCACACTGTGCCTCCAGCAATTCATCTGAGTTCAGGCTTTCCTACCCTGGCACAGCTTCCTGGGAGGTTTCAGGTCATGAGTCTCTGCTTTATAAGCCATGACACCCTGTATTTGCCTGTCTTTCGCTCTAATGTTGGTGGAGTGGTTGGCCCTCTGTCCTCCTTTCTCTTAAGTATCCAAGAAGAATTGTTGATTTCCAGTGTTTTTAGCTTTTTAGTTATTGTTAGGGCAGAGTGGTGACTTCCAAGATCTTCACATGTGGATCCAGAAACCCTCTCAGATAGATCTTTCTTTGGTTTGCTAAGCTTCTTCAATTTGTAATTTTTTTCAACAATTTGGGGATATTTTGGCCATCACTGCTTCAAATAATTTTTCTTCTCCAATCTCTTTCTTTTCTCCTCTGGGACTCCAATTACATGTGGGATAGACTTTTTGATATTGTTCCACGTGTCCCTGAGACTTTCTTAATCATTCTCTAATTTTTTCTCCCTGTTCTTTATTTTATTTTTTAAATGTTTATTTATTTATTTATTTATTTATTTATTTTTTGTGAGGAAGATCAGCCCTGAGCTAACATCCGTGCCAATCCTCCTCTTTTTGCTGAGGGAGACTGGCCCTGGGCTAACATCTGTGCCCATCTTCTTCCACTTTATATGGGATGCCTCCACAGCATGGCCTGACAAGCGGTGCGTCAGTGCATGCCCAGGATCCGAACACAGGCCGCCAGCAGTGGAGCATGCATGCTTAACTGCTATGCCACAGGGCCTACCCAATCTCCCTCTTCTTTAGATTGGATCATTACTATTGCTCTATTGTCAGACTCATTGACCCTCACTTTTGTCATCTCCAATCTGTTCATAAGCCTTCCAATTAATTTTCATATTTTGGTAATTGTGATTTTTAATTCTAGAATTTCCATTTTGTTCTTTTCTATTTCTCTGCTAAGACTTCCTAGTCATTCATTCATGGCAAGTGCATTTCCTTTTATTTCTTGAGCATAGTTATAATAACTGCTTTAAATTTTTTGCCTGCTATTACATCTGAAACATTTAAGAATTGGTATCTTTTTATTGCCTTTTCTGTTAAGTATTGGCAACATTTTCCTGGTTTCTTTGCATGTCCAGTGATTTTCAATTGTATCCCAAACACTTGGACATTGGATATTAGAGAGACAATATATTCTATTGTATTTTTGGGGAGATTGATTTTTTATTTGCTGGTTTTTGTTTTTAACAGGCAGTTAACTTGGCTGAACCTAGTCTCCAGCCCTGCTTCCTTTTGATGGAGAACACTGAGACCTCTGTTCAGCTCTTTTGGCTTGGCTAGGCTCCTTGTAGACTGGCCCCCACATACATAGATTAGGGGGTCAGCTAGAGATATGGGCAGAATTTATATCCAGAACGTGGACTTTCCCTCTCTATTTCTCTCCTTTTCTTTACTTGTTCCTTTTCTTTCCAATTGTGGTCATCCTAAAAACTGTGTCCTCTGTTTTTTCCTGCTAGCAACACTGCAGATTCCCTGTCTGAGTGTTAGCCCCCTCAGGTGGCACTGACTCACGCTTGTCTGCAGGTGAAGAGTTATACCAAAGGGGACCTCAGGCAATGCTGCTCCCTTTTTCCAAATGTCAACCCCACTCTAGTTTCTGTCTGATTTGGTCACTCTCCAGCACCTTCAGGTGGTTTTCGTGAATATTTTTTCCAGAGTTGATGGTTGCCATCTCTGGGAGGTTTGGTTCAATAGGAGCCACTCCACAATTACTGAAAGTAGATCCTCAATTCAAATAATTTTTAGCACTCTATTTCAGTTTGAATGCAGTCAACCAGTCTAATATTCTCTGCTCTGTTTGCCAAGCATTTATAAGAACGTATCTTTACTCACAGTGATTCACAAAATTTTAATAAAATTTCCTTATTGGTTGTTTATTATTAGCTGATAAACAAAGAAGATTGCAGAGGAGAATAGAAGGAAATTAATTATTTTGCACGAACTTCAAGAGAAAATGATATGAGATGTGAATATTGGTCAAGATGAAATAGTTTTTGTAGTAGATTAGCAAACTTTAGACAAAGATAAAATACATATAAATTAGTTATTTAGAAGGAAATGGATATGATGTGTGTACAATGCCATGGTTATAAAGTTGTCTCAACTTACGGAATAAATAAGCACTTAAATTTTATGAGAATTTAATTCTTCTTAATTAAATATAATTTTAATCTATCAAGAATATCATTTTTAGAGCACAAAATAAATATCTGCTGTTTTCCTCAAAGCATAGTTTCCCAGAAGTTATGTATATTAACATTTTATTCCGTTTGATTGTATATTTTTAATAAATCAAAAATATTTTGCATGTATACACCCTAATAAAAAATAATTTGCCACTACTTTTTACCTTTATCAGCAATAACTATCAATCTCAGGTATCATGTTTATTGAAGGTCAACTTCATGCAGTTGGATGAGAAAGTGGCTATTTCTTGTTTTTGCCTGAGGGAAATTTCATAAAGCTGAACTAATGTGACTTTAACTGTGTGAGGCTAGAGATCATTTACTAGGAGGGGCCCATTTGTTATAAATCTAAGGAAATAAATTTTGTTCTATCCTTTATTCAGTGTACTTGAAAATAACATCAAATGTTTTCCATTTTATATACTGTTACCATCTGTAATTGAAGACAGATACAGTGTGGAGATTACTAATCAGACTGTGATTCAGTGCAAATTTATGTGAAGCCAATGGATGTGCTAACCGGAAAAATGCTACGAGGAAGTGAAATTATTGCCACTGTCTGTTCCTAAGGAAAGGTAGCCTACCCAATTTCTCTGCCAAAAGTGGGAAATGCTGCCTACTATACATTACCCCTCATGACGATTTATAATTTGTACTAGCGTATTATCACAGTACAGTTTCTGAGATTTCTGTGCTAAAGGAACATACTTAACTGCGTTTAATCTGGTGTTTCCTAAACGTATTTGACTACAAATCTCTTTTGCATACATGAAGGGTTAATACAGTTAGTGATCTCTAGGTACAGACTAATGACACATAGAGGCGAAACTGGTTAGTCAATGAGTTAATGAGACCTGACACCTTGGGTGATTAGGCATAGAAAATGAGAAGGAGCCTAACTCCATTAGGTTGATAGTGTCAGCTTTGAGGAAAAGGGCTCTTTTAATTTGAATGTATCTGAGTGCTTGACCTATGAAAACCCTATTTAGGTGTTCCAGGGAGAAGGAAGATTTCACGCTAAACCATCTTAGATCTGATGACACTAATGAAGAAAGTAGTGTTCTAAATAAGAGTCTCTTTTTTTCTCATTCTGTGTGTTTGGATGTATGTGTGTAATTATGTGTTTGGCAAACGAAAGAGAAACTGTTTGTCACGGGCAAACTGAGAGTTAACTTGCTACAAACTAGCACTAGGGATCCATGATGGATATGGATGTCTGATGTCAGCTGAGTGCATAGGTTTCTCAGAAGGATTGTTTGAGGCCTTATCATGGGCCATCCGCTTATTTTAGGAGATCTCACCCAGAGAGTATCCTTTTCATCCCTGTTACTATAAACCTGATTAACCCACTTAAGCACTCCTGCTCTTGCTGATAAAAACATGGCTCTTAATATCAGAGAGGACAAGGAAGTCAGATTCAGTGGATTATGTGACTAATTCTAGAAACAAGCTTTTCTAATACTTCTCTTAATGATGTTTCCCCTCTCTTCATGATGTTGTTACAAACGCCGTGGCCACTGCCCATAATTCTCTTTCCTCCCTGTTTATCCTGGAAATGTCCTAAAGGACTCAGCTCTGTACCACCTCTTCTGTGAAACATTCATCGACACCCACACTGACAGAGCTAATGGATCGTGCCTTTGTGCTTCCTTAGCACATTCTCTATATGTTCATATTGTATTGGAGCTGTTTTTTCCTTTACTGTGATATTCTTGTGGGTTGAGTTTTGATCTTGCTTTATGTTTATATCTACATCATGTCCAATATGTAATAGTACTCAATGTGCTAAGTAAATGTTGGTGGACTGAATGCAAAAATAAACAGGAGAGTTTTTTGTTTTGTTATTGTTCTCTCACTCTTGTCCTGGCCCAGATTGTAAGAATTTCAGCTCCCTCTTTCAAGATACACTTCTACAATTATGTCCCAAAAGACCTCCTCTTTAAAAAAAAGGAGTACATGCAAAGAAGCCATAAAATGAGTAGGTATCATTTTTAGATGCTTCCTATTTATTAGACATTACTTGTTTAATTTTTATTTAATACAGATTATTAAGATAAAAGAATGACTATTTGTGATTAATAGTCTTTTTAGTGCATCAAAAAGTACCACATTATTTCTTCCTCAAGTTTTTTTTGTGATCCTTTAGGCACAATATTTTCAACTTGATAAATATTTCTGATAGTTCCTGTTGGTTTTAAAAGTTTATCTAGAGCAGAATGTCACATTTTCTCAAGAAGATAAGTTCATTGGGTATCCTGGAAGTCCCAACCACTTCCAGGAAAACTGCTGACTGGCACAGAGCAGTTAGGAGCAGCCAGCTGTCACTTCGCAAGCATTCCTGGGTACCCACCAACCTCTCCACCTGTGGAAATTGGCGTTTAGATGGCAGAACAATTAAAATGAATAATAAACATCAATACTCATCGCTTACATGCTAAAAGGTGATCTTTCTCTCTTTCTCTCTCACTTAGTTATTCGTAGAAATCTCACATACATTCTCTGTATTGTTGTAATTTTTCCACGATTTGAGGCAGCCATGGGTTTTAGTGTGCTGATGTTACTATAGCTACCTAAGGAGTGAAAGGGTTTTCCCATGTAGATTCTTGACTCTTTATGGTAAGTTGATCTGTAATATGTTCAGAAACGCTTTTAAGGAGTAAGGATAGGTATCACTGAAATGTTTAAATGTAATAAAAATGATCAAAATTTATAAAGTGGTTGGGAACTTAGTAGTAAGCAACAAATGCTAATATCACAATCCCTCTTGTAAATGAAATACAATGTTTGGATCTTTGGGGAGTGTAAAAACAAACAAAAAACTTCAAGTGGTTAGCATTTAATCAGGTTTTTTTTTAATTGATGTTTTAATGGTTTTTAACATTGTGAAATTTTGGGTTGTACATTTTTGTTTGTCCATCACCATATATATGACTCCCTTCACCCCTTGTGCCCACCCCCCACCCCCTACCCCCAGTGACCCTGGTAACCACAGTACAGTTTTCTCTGTCCATGTGTTGGTTTATATTCCACATATGAGTGAGATCATACAGTGTTTGTCTTTCTCTTTCTGGCTTATTTCACTTAACATAATACACTCCAGGCCCATCCATGTTGTTGCAAATGGGACGATTTTGTCTTTTTTTATGGCTGAGTAGTATTCCATTGTATATATATATACCACATTTTCTTAATCCAATCGTCAGTTGAGGGACACTTAGGTTGCTTCCACTTCTTGGCTATGGTGAATAATGCTGCAATGAACATAGGGGTGCATAAGCCTCTTTGGATTGTTGATTTCAGGTTCGTTGGATAGATTCCCAGTAGTGGAATGGCTGGATCATAGGACATCTCTATTTTTAATTCTTTGAGGAATCTCCATACTGTTTTCCATAAAGGCTGCACCAGTTTGCATTCACACCAGCTGTGTATAAGGGTTCCTGTTTCTCCACATCCTCTCCAACATTTGTTGTTTTTGTCTTGGTGATTATAGCCATTCTAACAGGCATGAGGTGATATCTTAGTGTTGTTTTGATTTGCATTTCCCTGATGATTAGTGATGTTGAACATCTTTTCATGTGTCTATTGGCCATCTGTATATCTTCTTTGGAGAAGTGTCTGTTCATTTCCTCTGCCCATTTTTTGATCGGGTTGTTTGTTTTTTTGTTGTTCAGTTGTGTGAGTTCTTTATATATTATAGAGATCAACCCCTTGTCAGATGTATGTTTTGCAAATATTCTCACCCAGCTGTAATCAGTTTTTTTAAAGTAAGCATTCTCATAGACAAAGCAAGAACTGATACACAATCCTTTCAATGCCTAGTGAAGTATAGGGAATTGAACAAATGCCATTGTTAGGTGTACAATCTCAAACCTTTTATGAACTACCCTTATTTTAGCACATACCTAGGTTGATATGTGTGAATGTATTTGAAAGTCCTATCTTGCAATCACTAATACATGAAAAACAAACTCTATTGATATTGACTTAGATAAGAGTTTTAGCATCTGGGTATGAAATTAATATTTTAAAGAAATTCTGAAATTTGATGAATCCATATCATCTCTGATTCTGGGTGTACCCTATGTTTTGAAGGTTTGTGTTAATTTAATTCTTTATGATTTAATTAGGGGTTAAGTAATGAGATTTTGACCTTTAGCAATATGGGACTTGATATCCAAAAAAATTCATGAATTAAAACAGCCAGGGAATAACCATTTTTTCAAAGCATTTAAAGCTCAATGTTATTGACGTTGTCTCACAGTGCTCTATCTATATCTAAAATTTTGAGAGGACACTGAGCTGTAAGGCATATTAGATTTAGAATAAAAACATCTGGGTTCTAGGCTCAGTCTTTCAGTGACAAACTTCTCAGTTTTCTCTTATTTAAAATGGGTGTGATAAGGAGTATTCTATCTAATCACCTCATAGAGCTGTTAAGAGGATGCTACATGGAGGTCAGGGAAATTTTAAAAGTATGTGCAAAATAATACAACTTTCTATTAAGAGGGTAATAAAAGGACACAGGTATTTGGAACTCTGAAAGCATTTTCTTTTATAAATCTTGTTACATTATCCTAAGATGAGCTTTCGTTTTCACTTTCTAAAACCTATCTTTACCTGCTTTTCAGAAAGTTATTGCACTTTGTTGTTCTAAAATAAATACTGACAATGTCCTCAATGAATCTTTTTTTTGAATAATGCTTACCTGTACTTTAGTTTTCTTACCTTCTATGATTCTCATGTAATTATGAAGAAAAGATTTCGGTAAGTATTTTATTTTGCTACAAGTTGTTGTTTGTTCCCCTCCTGTTGTCATTTTAAATAATACTTCTAACTACAGAATTTTTCTTACATTTTAAACTATAGTCTTTGAGTTTTCCCAAGAGAAGATGCATTTTCCATGTCAAAAAAGTACATTAGCATAATGAATGCAATGAAGAACAATTGCTAGCTCTTAGTGTATATCTGCACTAAATAACTGTTGCTGAATCAGTTACGGAGTTGGCATTGACACAGGCCTTGAAGTTTTCATGTCTTTTAGAACCTGGGGTGATGTAATAAATCAACTGCATGTTAGACGATATAAGGTATGGGGAAATGAAGTTTCAAAAACTCTTATTGGATTATTTATGGTGCCTGCTAGGTACAGAGGATAGTTTAATTCATTTAACCGTGCGGCTATTTTTTTGACTAGAAAATTTATTTTTAACACCTTTAAAAACGGTGAAAATAGGTTTCCAGATACTAATACCAAAATCACAATAGCCCACAGCAAGGGATATAAAGGTTTCTTCCTAAAGGTTATTGCCGATAACAAAATATTAAAGTTAACCAAACTTAAATTCTTTAAATTTATAGAAATACAGGGAATAAATAACATAGTGATTCATGGGAAAAAAAGAAAACAATGTATGGTATTTTTTATAGTTAAAAAGTTTTTCAAATGAAACATTTTTGTTGGATTTGGGAGCTTCCAAAAGATATCCCCAACTTCCATTTCTCTGACCAATCTTATACCATTGGTTTCTGTGTTTGGCATCTAATTCTATTCCACAATTTGGAAGGCATTGTGGAGTACAATGTAAGCATGGTATGGTAGGGAAGTAAATCTCTGCAAGTATGTGGTCGTGGAGCTATATATGAAAATTTCAATGTGTTCTCAGCTTTTTTCCAGTTAGCACATCCATTGGCTTTACAAAAATTAGCACCAAATCCAAGTCTGATTAATAATCTTCGACTGTATCTATTTGTCTTCAATTATGGATGGTAACAGTATATAAAATGGAAAACAGATGACAAGTTATTTTCAAGTACATTGAATAATAAAAATACTCTCATGTTTGTAGTGAATGATTAGTGATACCAAAAGAAACAAACACATATCCATCATTTAACCAAGAGTTTCAAAGAATAATTTACTTGTTTGGTGGTAGTTTAATTTTTTCACAACTTTTACCAAAGATGCTATGTTATATAGTGTGAGCTATTGGTTTTCAATATTGAAAAAATATTACAATTAGCTTCTATATTTGCTATAGTAATAAGTGTAAGAAGTCGATTGCAATCTTCCCCAACTAACACATTTGAGTCAATTAAATTGTCTTCAATACCAGTCTTTTATAAAAGAAAAGAGGACTATTTATTTAGATAAGTGAGGAAAAAATGTGGCAAAAATAAAACAAGAAGGGAAGAAAGACTTTCTGCCTATTTTCTCACTCTTTTTCTTATCAGGATATCTTAATGGCACTTTTCCTACAATTCTGTTGGTCTATTATGTTGATCTACCCAGAACATTTCTCTCTCCTTACAGGCTGGGTATATGATGTAGGTGGAATCAAATCATAGTACTTATCAATCTGGCCAAATGTTAGTATAGGAATAGTTATATGATTCAAGTTAGGGCAAGTAGTCTTTCTGTGGGATTTTTCTAAATGGAACTAGCAGGAAGAATTCTCTCTTCTCTCCTGGGCATCAAATACTAAGTGTATTTCCAAGAACTTCCAGGGACCAAGACTTTTGCCACATGAGAAAACTCAAGAAGCTTATGCAAAGATGAATGAGTCTTAGGGGATCAAGTGTCCTCAGTTCCAGTCTACAAGGCCTCTGAGATGCCTGTTCCTGCGTCTCTTCATTTAATTCTCAGAGATAATCCTATATTCTTCCAATCCATCCCGTGTTTAGCTTTAACTATGTTGAACTGGGTTTCCTTTACTTGGAACTGAAAATCTCTGCCTTGAGTTGCATGTTCATAGGGGAATGTCAAAGGATACTGTAGCATGCTTACCTTATAAACTTCTTTCCCCTGCTCCTCAGTGATTCATTTCTACCAAATCTTACATTGAAGTTGGGGATCTCCATTGCACGAGCTTATTTATGCCTATAATGTAGGTGTTATTGGGATTCCTCATTTGCCTTCTCTAACACAGCCTCTGCTACTCAATGATGCAATCTATGTGTTTGCTCTTTTTTACTGGAAAGGCTGGGTTTTCTCATGGGATCTAGGAGGGTTCATTTTCCCTGTGCTCCTCTAGAGCTACGGAGCTTTGCCACGTAACTTCTCTTGTTCAATTTTCACATTCATCTGATAATCAGCTATTCTTTTCCTTGTTGATCTTCTAAGTTTTTTTTTTTTTCTAAATTATTTTTTCATGTATTTTAACCACGGTCTTCTTTTAAAAAAGTTACTTTAACCCATGGAGAACATCTTTGTTAATTATATTTATCTTACATCTATATCTTTCGAATATCTGTCTAAACACTATCCTATCTAGCACCATCTGAAATTTATAATTTATTCATAAAGAGTTTTTTGTGATTTATGTGGTTTTCCCTATATTTATGTTTTCTCCATATTTTTGTCCACTTTATTCTAAAAGCAAAAAAAAAAATTCTCACTTAGTCTAAAGCTAATGCATAATTAGATTGAAAATTAAAGCAATACAAAAGTTAATAAGAAAGTAAAATTTTCCCCAAACCTACACATGCAGTTATAAATACTAAATATTCAGGTGAACATCTTATTTTTTAAAACTAAAGTTTTATTTTTAGACAACTGTAGATTTATATGCAGTTCTATATGCAGTAGGGGGAGATCCTCTGTGCTATTTACCTAGTTTCCCCCAATAGTGGCATCTTGCAAAACTATATTACAATGTAATAACTAGGATAGATATTGACATTGACACCATAAAGATACAGAACATTTCCATCATCACATGTATCCCTCATGTTACCTTTTTATAGTCACACTCAGTTTCCTCTCATTCCCATTCCCTCCTTAACACCTGATAAACCACTAATCTGTTCTCCAATTCTATACTTTTTCCTTTTCTGAATATTATATAAATGGAATCATACAATATGTAATCTTTTGGGACTGGCTTTTTTCACTGATCATACTTTACTAGAGATTCAGTCAGGTAGTTGCATGTATCAATAGTTTGTTCCTTTTTTCCTGCTGAGGAGTATTCCATGGTATGGATGTACCACAGTTTGTTTAAACATTCGCCTGTTGAAGGACACTTGTCTTATTTGCATTTTGGGGGTCTATTATGAATAGATATTTTATAAATATTTGTATATAGGTTTTTGTGTGCACAGGTTTTCATTTCTCTGGGATAAATGCCCAGGGATGCAATCACTGAGTTGTATGTTAGTTTCTTGTTTAGTTTTTTTAGTAACTTTCAAACTGTTTTCTGGAATGGCTGTACCAATCACCATTCCCATTGGCAATATATGAGTGAACCAGTTTCTCTATATGTTCTCCTGCATTTGATGTTGTCACTATTTTTTTAATCCATTCTGATAAATGTGTAGTGATATCTTATTGCGGTTGTAATTTCCATTTCCCTAATAGCTAGTAATGTTGAACTTGTTTTCAGATGCTTATTGTATACCCTTTTTGGTAAAATATCTCTTTTTGTCTTTTATTCCTTTTCTAACTGATTTGAGGTTTTTTTTCTATAGAGTTTTGAGAATTCTTTATGCATTCTTTATATATTCTAGAAACTAACCTTTTTTGTCAGATACATAGTTTGCACATGTTCACATATTTTCTCCCAGTCTGTAGTTTGTTTTTTCATCTTCTTAACAAGGCTTTCACTGAGCAAAAATTTTTCATTTTTATGCAGTCCAATTTACGGTTTTTTCCTTTTATGGATCTTGTCTTTGGTCTAAGAAGTCTTTACTTAATCCTAGATTTTGAAGATTTTTTCCTATTTTTCTAAAAGTTTGATAATTTTACCTTTTACATATAAGTATATGATCCATTTTGAGTTGATTTTTATATAAGGTGACAGACTTAATTCGAGGTTAATTTGCTATCCTATCGATGTCCAATTGCTCCAGCACCATTAGTTAAAAAGTCAATCTTTTCTCCATCAAATTGCTTTGCATCTTTGCCAAAAATAGCTGCGCATATTTCTACAGATCTATTTCTAGGTTTTCTATTCTGTTTGAATGATCTATGTGTCTATCCCTTAACCAATACTGTAGTCTTAATTACTATTGCTATATAAGACTTGAAATTAGTTAGATTAATTCCTCCTACTTTATTATTCTTTTTGAAAATTGCTTTAGCTACTGTACTTCCTTTGCTTTTCTACATAAAATAATCTTGTCTAGCCACAAAAGTCTTGCTGGAATTTTGATAGAATCTGTATTAAACATTCATATGAATTTGGACGGAATGATATTTTTACTATGCTGGGTTTTCCAATCTATGAACACATTATATCTCTCTATTTATTTGATTTTCTTTGATTTCTTTACAATATTTTGTTGTTTTTAACATATAAGTCCCATATGTATTTTTTTTTTAATTTACACATAAGTATTTCCTTATTTTGGAGCAGTTGTAAATATTGAATTTTTAATTTAGGTGCATACATGTTCATTGCTAGTATGTGGAAAAGCAATTGATTTTTTTGAATATTTATTTTGTGTTCTGTGAACTGAAACTTTTGGTTCTAGGAGCTGTCCTTGGTATTTTCTAAGTGGACAATTATGTCACCTGCAAATCAGTGCAGTTTTATTTTTTCTTTTTGATTTATTCATCATGAAGTGCAATATAAACTATAGTTTTTTTCTATAAATATCTTTATCAAGTTGAGAAAGTTCCCCTCTATTTCTATTTTTCTGAGAGTTTTTCTCATGAATGAGTGTGGACATTTTCAATTGCTTTCTCTGCATCCATTGACATAATTACATGATTTTCCTTCTTTAGTTTGTTAATATGATAGGTGATATTGATTGCTTTCTTTGGAATATTGAACCAGTCTTGCTCTTATCCCCAAAATAAACCTTACTTGATCATGGTGTATAATTCTTTTAGTATATTGCTGAATTGTATATTTTGAAAGCAATTTTTGTGTCTATATTTATGGTAAATATTGTTCCATAGTCCTTCCACACTTTTTGTGTACTCTCTTTATCTAGTTTTGATATCAGAGTAATACTTGACTTGTTTTATAATATGAATTGGCAAATGTTCCCTCCTCTTCAATTTTCTGGACGAGATTTTCCTCTTTTCTAATGTATGCATTCAGTGCTATAAATTTCCCTCTCAACACTGCTTAACTGTTTCCCACATAATTAGTAATGTCTTATTTTAATTTTCATTTCATTCAGTTCAAGGTGTTTTTGATTTCCCTTTAGAATTCCTTTTTGATTCATGGATTGTTTGCAAGTATATTGTTTAGTTTCCAAATGTTTGGCAATTTTCCTGTTATCTTTCTGTTATTGATTTCTAGTTTAATTCCATTGTGGTCAAAGAATATGCCCTGTGATGACTTCAATTCTTTAAATGTTTTGAGGTTTGTTTTGTGGCTCAAGATAGATGTGGTCTATCTTGGTATATGTTTCATGGGCTCTGGAAAAAAATGCGTATTCTGCTGTTGTTGGGTGGAGCATTCTATAAACGTTGATTGGATCCTGTTGGTTGATGGTTGATGGTGTTATTGAGTTATTCCATATCCTTGTTGGTTTTCTGTCTAGTTGCTCTATCAATTGTTGAGAGAGCCATGTTGAAGTCTTCAAAAATGATTGTGGATTTGTCTACTTCTCCTTTCAGTTCTCTCAGTTTTGTTTCACATATTTTGCAGCTCTGATGTTTAGTGAATTCATGTTTATGATTGCCATGTCTTTTTGGTGAATTGACCTTTTTATCAGTACATCATATATCTCTTTGTCTCTTGCAATTTTCTTTTATCTGAAGTCTACTGTATTTGATATTAATATACTCACTCCTGCTTTCTTTATTAGTGTTTGCATAACAGCCTTTTACTAATTTTTACTTTCAACTGCTTATATTGTTATATTTGAAATGAGTTTTCTATAGACAGTATACAATGGGATCAATTTTTTTTTAACCATTTACCAATCTCTGTCTTTCAATTAGAGTATTTAAATCATTTTTATTTAACAAAATTATCAATTTGTTAAGATTTAAATCTGCCATTTTATTTTGTTTTCTATTTTTCTCTGTTTTTCATTGCTATATTTTCTTTTTCCTGACTTCCTGTGGATTATTTGAACATTTTTTTAAAATTCTACTTTGACTTATGAAAAGTCTTTGGAACATGTTTTTAAGAATTTCTATATATACAATGTACATATGGTCATGTACTTACATACATATACATACTTTTATATGAACAGCATTCAGCTTTGGATGTTGTTCTGTAACTTGTTTTCCTCATATAGTTAAATCTCATAAAGAGTGTTTTTTATAAGTCAATGTTAACATGCATTTTATATTTTCTAGCTTTTAATATTCATTGTTTGACTATAGTTTAATTTATTCACATGATCTCCCAGTGATTAATATTTAGAGAGTTCCAAATATTTGCTATTATAAACAATGCTGCAAAGAATATTCTTGTGCTAGTTTCTTTGACATTTTGAATCTTGTTACTTTTGGCCAGTGGTTTGGCAAAATTTTGAAATAAAAATTTTTAATTTACTTTAATTCACTATTATTATGGTTGACTTTTATTTTATTTTTATTTTTTGTGAAGAAGATCAGCCCTGAGCTAACATCCATGTCAATCCTCTTCTTTTTGCTGAGGAAGACCGGCCCTGAGCTGACATCTATTGCCAATCCTCCTCCTTTTTTTTTTTTTTTCCCTTTTTCTCTCCAAAGCCCCAATAGATGGTTGCATGTCATAGTTGCACATCCTTCTAGTTGCTGTATGTGGGACGTGGCCTCAGCATGGCCGGAGAAGCAGTGCATCGGTGTGCACCTGCGATCCAAACCCGGGCTGCTAGTAGTGGAGCGCACGCACTTAACCGCCAAGTATGGTTGATTATTTTTATCTGACAATTGGCCATTTGTATTTCTTCATTTTTAAATTACGTTTTGTCACTTCGTTTATGTTGCTTACCATTTTCCCATTTGTGTCTTTTTTTTAAAGCTTCTGTTGTATTACAGTTGTGAACCATTTTTATTATTTTCTTCTGTTTGTCTTCTTTTAAAGTTTACAAAAGTGACACACAGTTATTGTAAAACTTCAAAGAATATAAGCATTCAGAATAAAATTTAAAGTTCCCATTCAACTCCATTCACTCCTTCCAAAATACTCTTCTCAAATTGATCCTCAATTAATCTACCATTAATTTGGTGTATATCTTCAGATAGTTTTCTATGTCTAGAGTCATAAATATGGGAGAATGCCGAATATAATTCAAATGCTAAAGATGAGTTCATTTACTAAAATAATTTTAAAGTTAGAGTAACTTAAAAGATCAAGCACTTGTACAATAAACAGAAATAGACAAAGAGAAAAGAATAAATTCTAAAAGCAGATCTAAAAGATATGAGAAGTTAGCCTATGATAAAAGTCGCATTTCAAATTAGTGAGGAAAATGATCTACTTAATATATGGTGCTAAAATAACTGGCTAATCACTTGGAAAAAAATATATAGCTATGCCTTATTTATTACTCCAAAATAAAATGCACATAGAGCATATGTGGGAATGTAAAACTATATATCTAAAAGAACAAGAAGAAATATTGAGGAAGGAAATGCCTGTCAAGAAGTGGAATAAACACCTAAAATTAATAGATATGACTAAAGAATTTTACTACATGAAAAACATAAACATCTTTAGCAGATCCTGTGTAAGTCCAGATCCCCACAATGAACAAGGAGAGGAAAAAGAAAAAGGAAAATTGGTTCCACACTGAAGTGAAATAAACTAAATGCTCCATTTCCAGAGTAAAAAGTCACGCATTTTTGGCAGCTGACTTCTTCCTTTCTATGTGATCTAGAGGAAAGTGTGCTGACCAAAGAGCGTGCCTCATCACATCCACAGAGCCAGTAGAGCAAAGCCATGCATGAGCAAAGTCAATTGGGTAAGTAGATATACACAACTGCAGAGGACTCCATACACCTGCTAATCAACACGATCCATCATTTATAAATATGAACAGATATAGATGAGTCCTACCAAATCAGGGAAATACAAAGTGTGAATGATAAAAATAAGATGGAAAACGAAACAGCTAACCCAGAAGTAAACAGTTTTTATTCTAATATCACTTTGAAATCATTTAATCAATATTCTCAGAGATATATGATTGAGAAAATACTGCACTGAGAAATAATAATAGGTTGTTATGAGCAATATTAGGAACAATAATATTGCAATAATAATATCGCAATAAAGGAGCAATCTAAGAACATAAATTGAGTACCTGGAAATAAAAGCATTGCTAGGATAAAAACAAATTCATAGAAAACTGAGAGAATTTAGATATATAAGTAACACCTAGAATTACAATCTTCGAGAATGTCAGAGACCAAGGCCTCTCTGTCGTCCCTGTCTTATCAGCCACTATACAGAATGCACCCAAACTATCTCAAAAGTAAAAATAAAATGAAGGCTATGTTCCAAAAGAGAAAAAATACAAAGAGGAAACGTCTGACTAACTGTTCATCTGAGAGGATAGATCCAGTAGCTCTAAAATTTGTTTAATAGGAATATCAGGAGAGGATAAAGAGATCAAAACACTCAAAAACATAATTAAAAATAATTTTCCCCAAATTAAAAAATAGCCCTGAGTGCCAAGAGAAAATAATAAAGCAGACTTTACATACATTCAGATAAAAATGAAACAGACTACACATTCTCATAACAAAAATTTTAATAAATCAAAAGTTTTTAAAAATCCTAAATTTCTCCAATGACTAAAAACAGCTCCTGAAAAAAAGGCAAAGATTCTTAATATTGGGCTTCTCAGTGGTGAGAGGACAATGGGGTGATGTGGTAAGAAATCAAAGGAGCAATAATCCTAAATTTGTTGGTAGACATGATTTTGAACCTAGATTCCTATAGGAGTCTTATCGTTATTCTTAATAGAATCATATTCTTATTATGGCAAAATAATGAAAGTTTTAATATGCCAAGACTCAGAGTCAGAGAATTTACTACCCACATAACCCCGGAAAAAAATCACTTAAGGATGTACTTCAGAGAAAACAAATGCATTCAAGGCAAATTATTATTATCTATGCTCTTGAGGTTAGTTATGCCTACTTTATTTATCTGTTGGAAACACTATATAATGGTGTGCTGCTGTGCACCTCTTCCTAACTCTGCTCAGAGATGCCATTTGGGTAGCTTGAAATCAACTAAAGCTACAAATCAGGACTTGAATCAATATTTTGTTGTTTGCTTAGACTTGAGAAAGTAATGGAGAAAATGTTAACAGTGCAGATTAAAGTGTGCTGTGTCTAGTGCTGAAGCTGGAAGATGTTTTATTCTAGTGAATATCATTTGTATAAGGTAAGAAATAGTCTAACAGCAGATCACAAATAAGACTTAAAGACAATACATTTATTGGGAAAAGGACTAAATGATTAAGCTATAACTCCATTTGTTGAATTATGGTTGGATTAGAACCATAGGTTTTCTAGAGATAAAAGAGTTTGGTAAAAATCCATGAAAGCACTCTGCCAAAATTGATAGGTTAGAAAGAATTTACAATAAGGGTATTGTGTATTTTATTATGATTTGTAGATCATTAAAATTTATAAAAATTTATATAAGTATATCAGCACATACATTTGTTTTTCCCCAAAGAGCCAGTTGTTAAATATTTACCAATGCACTACTGGTTATGAGTGATTTTAATTTCCTTTTTTATAGCTTTCTATGCGTCTGAATTAAATATGTCTTTTTCCTTTTATAATCAAGAAAAAGCATATTCTATTGAAACAACAACAGACTGGCATACCACAAAGCTTTAGCTCGGTGCTTTGTATTTTTCCATTTGTAATAGTAACAACACCAGAGTGCCGTGGTGCTCAAGTGCCTGTTGCATGAGCTCTCAAGCTCAGAAAGAGAAGTGAAGTTACATGAGCCGTATGTAAAATGCATGAGGCCAGCCTTGTTTTGTATATAATCCCATTTAATACCCATTACAAACCAACAGAGTAGGCATTTTTGAAATTTTAAAGAAAAGTGAACAGTGAGTTCAGATGTGAATAGCGAAAATTCAGATTTCAGGAGGCTGAGTGAAATGATATTTACTTGATTCTTTACCTGACCTCAACTAGGCAGGTCCAGAAATGCTATTTTGTTGTATACTGAAATTGAATGACTCAGGAAGATTCAACCATAAGATAGTGAACTATAAAAATCAAGATGCCAGTGTATTAAATTAAAATGACTAATGTGACTGTCAGCAGGCTCAGCGTTCGTGAAGGCCTGACCAGCCTGACCTAAGGAAGCCACCTAACTTATCAGACAGGGGCTTGGTAAGTCTGGAATGAGAGCAAGCATAATGAATTACATGATTTTAATGTTTAATAGCTTTATGTTTCAAAATCCTAGTACATCTATCCTCATAACAGGGATAAACCTACCATAGAACAGGATGTTTAATTGATATCGATGGAGTTTGCAAGGCCTTAATAACTCTCCTTTTTCATGGCTTCTATTGTTACCGTGTTGTGATTGATGTTCTTTTTCCTTAGTTCTACTGATACTTGCAATCTTGCTACCTTGCACACCTAGGAGTTATGTGTTGATTTATTATTTCTCTCTCAAAGAGCAAACTGGATACAGTTATTTCAAAGTCCTTTATGTGAGAGGTATGCTGTTTCCTCCTACAAGCTAAGGATGTAAATTCTTCCATTTACCCGCATTCTCCTCAGAGGTTCCAAGAATATAAGCAGGGAGAGTGGGCATAGATGTTGTATGTATACTTGTGTGTGTCCGTGTTAGTGGTGACTTTGTTGGGAACCAGGAGTTGAGGGATATAGAGAGAATGGGCAGGAGCTTAGCATACAGGCTGTTTGTAAATTAAGTGTTGGAGTCTTGGGCACCGCTTCTACGATTCTTGTATACTTTATTCGCCTTTGCTCAGAATTTAGATTTCTTTCCTTCTCTTAGCCTATTCTTTTTTTTTTTTTTTTCATGAGGAAGATCAGCCCTGAGCTAACATCTGATGTCAACCCTCCTCCTTTTTGCTGAGGAAGATTGGCCCTGGACTAACATCTGTGCCCATCTTCCTCTGCTTTACATGGGACACTGCCACAGCATGGCTTGACAAGCGGTGCGTCTGTGCACGCCCAGGATCTGAACCTGTGGACCCCCAGCCGCAGAAGCAGAGCTCGTGCACTTAACCACTGCGCCACCGGGCCAGCCCCCACTCTTAGCCTATCCTTGATGAATAAAGTAAATTAATGACTTGGATCCTTTTACTACGTTCTTAGAGTATTCTCTGGGGGTTGAATTAACTTTTAGCTACCCAAGCCAAAGTTAATGTGCTGGTCTTGGAAATTTCAGAAAAGGTACCAATTCACTTGATGACAGTGAATGTGGAAACTGTTAGGTCCAGAGAAGGCCTAATGAATGCCTTCATGGATTTTCACCCAATTTTAAACTACTTATATGGCCTCTAATATCTATTGCATTATATATATATATATAATATATATATGCCTACATACACACACATACTCACAGATAAGAATGGCAATTTAAAAAATAATACAAGAATGTTTTTCTAGAGATTAATCTCCTAGGAAAGAATGAGAGGCTAACACGGTATTTATGGATATAAATATAAGTATCTGTAAATGAATTATATATAGCCTATATATAACATTCTCTAGGCCAATCAACTCATAATAGGCTTTTCAACTGCTGATGTGAAGAAAATACAACTTTAGATTGTTAGAACAGTGGTTATCAATAATGACCTCCCCAGAATTCATATAGAGCCTCCCCTCCCACCTTACAGTCCTCCAAACACACAAATCATTATGTCTCATTACCATCACATAAGGATAGTTATTCTTAGTGTACAAGACTGAGGAATTAGTAAGAATGGTTGGCTCTATAAGCTCACCCAGAAACCTCACCCAGTCAGGAGTTAGGCTTCAAGGTTACCGGAATGGGACGAATAGGGATCCATGGCAAGAACATCCAAAAGGACCTCTGTCAAGATGAGGGTAGAATGGCAGATAAACTTAGAATTGCCAAACCTGTTTGATACTGAAGACTATTTAGTAGTCTCCTGAATTATCCTGATCAACTTGAAGTCAAAGTGGTGTTGGAGGATGCCGCTGAGAGATTTAATGCTTAGGCAAAGAGGTAAGTCACAGATGGCACATGCACATTTTCTTTCAATAAGACCTGCTTTGAAAGGTGCAAACTTCCAGTTATAACATAATTAAGTCATGGGGATGTAATGTACAGCATGGTGACTATATTTAATAATATTGTATTGCATATTTGAAAGTTGCTAAGAGAGTAGATCTTAAAAGTTCTTATCACAAGGAAAAAAATTGCAACTATGTATTGTGACAGATGTTAACTAGATTTATAGTGGTGATCATTTTGCAATATATACAAATATTGAATCATTATGTTGTGCACCTGAAATAACATAATGTTATATGTCTATTATACATCAATTAAAAAAAAAAAAGACCTCCTTTCTTACACTCCAGACAGCATGTTGATAATGAGGACCATCCAGTGAAACAAGTATCATAGATTTCCGGTAGAGATCTGAACCAATGAAATAATGACATACTTAAAAGATTTAAAAGACAATTTGAGAAAACTGAGTGAAGGACTTATCATACGTATGCATTGTTAAAGTTTTTTTTTTAACCTCTAGAAAGTGCACCACCCCCCGCCCCAAGCATTTGAGATATGCTCTAATACTAATAACATGCCTTTTCCTTGGTATGGAAATCAATGACAAATCTCTAACTGTCTGAACACTGCCACTATCACCTCCTTCTTAGCATCTTTCAGTGCTGTCTTACAAAGGAGGGTCGGGGTGGAATATGAAATAAAAACAAGGCCAAATATTGATGCTTATTCCCACCTGATTTTCTACCCTTTTTTTAGATTGAGATATCTTTCTCAAACCTGCATCCAGTTCTTTGCAGATGCTTTCAGCTAGTAGAATGAGCATCCCATTTATTTCTGATCAAAATATAAAACCTTAATATAAAATATTAAGATATAACATATTATATGACATTGAGAAAATATTTAAATAGAATATATTTTAATAAATATTCTCAACTCTCTAACCTCTAAGACACCCTAGAATAGTATATATATACACTATATATATAGTAGAATATATATATATAAATATATATTTAAATTTTATGCCATTCATTTACTTCTTAGAGTTGAATACTGTCATTGCTAAGAGGACTCAGAAGAAATTTGACCTGTGTTTTCTCTGAGGTCTTCTTGTAGTTCTGCCTATCAGTGATCAGATTGCAGATCACTCTGTGATAGACAACTTCATCCATAACTCCTGCCTGCTTAGCCTGCCAGAATTGCTCATAGGTTTAAATATAGAAAGCAACTATTTTTCAGGCTGGTTATGTCACTTTCATTTCACCATTATTTAGTATACAAATTTTTTAAACGTTTTATGGTCCTCACATTTACTTTGAGCTACTGTTCCTGTTGCTCATATATATTTTTTATAACTGCACTCTAATGTTGTTAAATGTCTTCATGTTTTTTAAGTATCAGTTTTTCAAAACTTTAAATAAATTTAAAACTGGCAAGGCAGACAAAATGAACTGAGACATTTTTACTAGGTTATATCCCTCAATTTGCTTTTAAGGCAAAAGGAAAAAACCCAAGACACAAGATTGAAAGAGATACACCTCTATATGCTAAATCCTACTTTCAAATAAATATTGTTTTCCACATCTTAGCTCTTAGCTAGTGTACTACTAAAATAAAATCTGTTTTTTACATACATTTTCTTCTCTGTGTCTTCAATGATTTTAGCCCAAGATATGGCAACCTAATCAAATAGAATGAATATTATATTAACATCTTGTAGACCAGGATTCATCCTCCACAAGTAGCCTTTAAGTATTTATTATCTCCCAAGAAAGTAGTGTTATAGAAACATTAGTAAACAAATCATGATTTCTGTCATACAGAAATACGTAGCCAAATGGTGGGGTGGGTGGAGATCAGACAAGTAAACAGGCTCTAACGATCCAGAGCAGTAGGCACCATGATAGATGGAGGTGCAACAGGGGAGGGAGCACGTGGAGAGGAACTAACCCAATGTAATTATCAAAGTTTTCCTTGAAGTTATTGGTAGGTTTATATCAAAGCACAATGGTATTAAATTAGTTACATGTCAAGTTGGTTATATATTTTCCTATTCAGGAGACTATCATGTTCAAAAGCCAGGAGGCAAGAGAAAGAATTAAAACCTGAAGAATAGTTGATAAAAAGGAGTAGACGTAGGTAAGATTTTAAGGAGCTGGAAGAAATAAGACATGGCGATTTGTTGTAGGTGAGGGGTGAAGGGCAGGAAGGAGTTAAGAATAGTATCAGGATTTCTAGCTTGGGCAAACTAAGAGATGGGCCATTCACTGAGATTAATTTCAACAGAGAAGGATTTTCGAGACAAAGGAGATGAAAAGAGGATGGTTTGAGGGTGAAAGTTACTAGATTTGAGGAGTCTTGGGATACCCAAGTGGAAATGTCCAGTGGTGAGTTGGATATGTGGGTTTGGAACTCAGTGAGAGAGTTGAGATAGAGCTGGAGAGCAGAATTCTAAGCACAAGTATAATTATTTCATCCAAAATCGTGGGAGTGAAGGGAATTGTCCCAGGAGAGTATGAGGAAAAGAAAGACAAGCTTAATCTAAAGATTAAGGGAATCACCTGATAAAAGAAATCTGCAAGGCACATTATGAAAGGTGGCCAGAAGAATAGGAAAAAAAATTAGGCTGTGCTTCTAACAAGCTCTGTAACCTGAGCTATTCATTTGTCTCTTTAAAATAACAGAGTTGTCCCATGTTAAATTTTATTAATTGTATAGCCCTTTTTAAAAAAGTAGTGCCTATTATAGGCTGAATTATGTCCCCCCAGAAATCATATGTTCAAGTCCTAACGCCCAATACCTCAGAATGTAACCATATTTGGATATAAAGACTATAAAGAGGTAATTAATTTAAAATAAGGCTATTAGGGTGGGCCCTAATCCAATATGACTGGTGTCCTAATAAGAAGAGGAAATTTGGACACGCAGAGAGAGACACAAGACACATGCTCACACAGAGAGATGGCCACATGAAGACAGAAGGAGAAGACAGCCATTGACAAGCCAAATAGAGAGGCCTCAGAATGAAACCAATCCTGTTGACACCTTGATGTTGGCATCTAGCCTCCAGAACTGTGAGGAAATACATTTCTGTTGTTTAAGCCACTCAGTATGTGGTATTTGTTAGGCAGACTTAGATTTTGGTACTGATGCAGGGTGATCTTGTAAAAAATACCTAAAAATATGAAAGTGGTTTTGGAACTGGGTAATGAGTAAAGGCCAGAAGAGTTTTTGAGGTGCCTGTTAGAAAAAGTCTGGATTGCTTTGAAGAGATTGTTGGTAGAAATATTACTATCTAATGTGCTTCTGGTGGAGTCTCAGACAGAAATGAGGGCATGTTATTGGAAACTGGAGGTAAAGAGATCCTTGTTATAAAGTGGCAAAATTACATTCTTCTGTTTTCTGGAGGGTATAACTTGTAAATGATTAACTTGGATATTTAGCTGAAGAAATATCTAAGCAAAGTATTGAAGGTGCTGCCTGATTTTTCCTTGCTGCTTATAGTAAAATGTGAAAGGAGAGAGATAAATTGAAGAAGGAATTGTTAAACAGAAAGGAACCAGAATTTGAAGATTTGGAAAATTACAGCCCATCCATATTACAAAAAAATGAAAAAGTGTGTTCTAGAAGGAACCTCAAGAATGTGACTGGACAATCCTTTGCTATAAAGAGATTATGAATGTGACTCATGGATCCAGTCAACCATCTCAGCAAAAATGCTACCAGCTTGGACTGAAGGGGACAGAGACAGGACAAAATGAAAGAAGGCTGTCAGACTTCTGAGATTCTACAGGATGGGCCATAGAGCTGTGCAGCTGTGAACATGCAGTACCCTTCACGAAAAGGGAACAATGAGCCCAAAGGCAATTCAGAGGTTGGCAAGGCTGCCACTATGGGCCAAGAGAGCACAAGGCCCGGGGCCGGGGCTGTCTCCTCCTTGGTTCCATAGGCCTGAGCTGTTGCCCAGTGCCAGAGGGATGGGGCTGTCTCCTTGGCTGGCCTTGAGTACAGAGCATCAAGCCAAAGAGGATTAGTCTTGAGCCTTAAAATCTAATGAAATTTGCTTTGCTAGATTTCAATCTTGCTCAAGACTCGTGACCTCTTTTTTCTGATTTCTCCCAGTTAAAATAGGAATGTCTATCCTATATCTGTCCCATCATTGTATTTTGGAAGTGGATAACTTGTCTGGTTTCATAGGTTCACAGCTGGAGAAAAATTTTGCCTTAAGATGAATCATACTTCGATCTCATCCACACTTGATTTGGATGATATTTAGACAAGATTTTCATGCTTGAATGATGCTGAATGGGTTAAGACCTTTGAGCAGTTGGAATGGGAGTGAATGCATTCTTCATGTGAGAAGAACATGAATTTTGGGGATCCGGAGGTTAGATTTATGGGCTGAATTTGTTCCCCCAAATTTATGTGTTGAAGTCCTAACCCCTGTACCTCAAAATGTAACCGTATTTGAAGCTAAGATCTTTAAAATGTGGTTAACATGAAGTCTTTAGGGTGGGACCCTAGTTCAATGACTGGTGCCCTTGTAAGAAAGGAAATTTGGACAGAGAGAGAGAGAGACAGAGAGAGAGAGAGAGAGATACCAGACATGTGTACACACACGGAGACAACCATGTGAAGACAGAAGGCAAAGACAGCCATCTACTACTAGTCAAAGAAGATGCTTCATAATGAAACCTATCCTGCTGACACCTTGATCTTGGACTTCTAGCTTTCAGAGCTGTGAGGAAATAAATTTCTGTTGTTTAAGCCACCCAATTTATGGTATTTGTTATGGTAGCCCTAGCAAACTAATACAGTTTATGTTATTTTATTTCTAACAATACTATGATATAGATTTTACTTACTCAACTTTAAAGATGAAGCAATTGAGTTTTTGTGAAATTTAACTACTTAATTAAGATCAAAGAGTAGAGGGCAGAAAAAAACCCTTAATCCTTGGTCTTCTGAAAGGCCCGGTTCTTTCCAGCATACCATAGCTGCTGTTCCTGCTATTAGCTGTTTCACGGATATAAAGTCCGTGTGTATGTAGAACAGCATTTTGACAATAACAGTTCTTGCTCTTTAATTAAATATCTATATCCTCATATTTAAATATACATTGAATTACATTAGATCTAATATTTTATTCACCTCAGTAATTAAAGATATATGTCTAGAAACACAACATTTTAGGTTTCAAATGGCACCTGAAATTATTCATTTGTGAAAAGTAAAAAAAAAAAGTATTTTTAGAGGAATTACAGCTGGCTGACTGCTCAGGCAGGAGTGATAGTTAGCTGAATGCTCATTATATGTCCATACTGTTGATCCTTCATGATCTTAATGCTTACTCTTAAATCTCTATATTATTATCCCTGTTTTAGATAAGCAACAGAGGTTAAGGAATTTTCTCAATCATATGTCTGATAAGAATGAGAACCCAGGTCATTTGGCTCCAGAGTCTGTGCTTCTAACCATAAAACCATAATCACTTTTTGCAGCAACTTGTCCCGGTCTAGACATTTCTCTCTAGTCACTAGTAAGTTTTCCTTAGATAGTGTAATATTAATCCCTTTTCAGGATCTATGCAGGCAATCTGAATTCATTTTCAAGGGGATAACGCTGCAACTTTAAACCTAGTAGAAAATGTTAGGACTGTGCTTTCCACTACAACTGTGAATCAAGACACTGAGATTTTTAAATAAACAAAAACAAAAAGTTCATAACACTATAGATTTAAGAAGGACAGGATATTTTAGATGTTTAAACGTTTAATTATCATGTAGATATGGCTGCAGAACCAATTAACAGTGGATTGTTTATAGCCTACCAAGAAGGAGAAAAACAGTAATATTTAGAAATCATCAATTTATTTTTCTATGTAAAAACTATGTCAATAGAATCTGCTATAAAAATTATCTTATCAAATTTTGACAAATCAGAGATTTGTAGTTCTGTGATTGTTAATTTAACTAAACAAATATTTAATGAGAAGCAAAACTATGAGTTGACATTACTACAGTGATGAGGAGGAGTTGTGCGAGAATGAATGGTAAAATTACAAGGATAAATCTTTAGGATACACCCAGATTTGATACAAAAAAGGAGAGAGAGATCTGGGAAGGAGACTGGGAAGGTGAGTTCAGAGAGGTAGAAAGAGAAAGCAGACTATGTCCTGGAAGTTAAGGAAGAGTTTCATTGAGAATTGAGGATATTGTCAATTGAAATTGAAAAGAGTCAAAAATGTTCAAGAAAAAGAAAGGAGCTTGACCAAAGCATTTTATCCTAGAAAGGCTTATACATCAACTTGATCTATCCCTTTTCATTTTCTCCTTCACTAATAGAAAAGAAAAAATTCTGAAGAAAATAGATATGGAAAATCATAGCATTTCACTTAAATTGAGATCATTCTTATTTATATATTTCCTGGATTCTGTGTTTCATCCATTTCTTTATCCTACAAAGTCTGGTAAATAACAGCATTAATCTCCCTCCATCTTTTTTTTTTTAATTTTTTTAATTTATTTATTTTTCCCCCAAAGCCCCAGTAGATAGTTGTATATCATAGTTGCACATCCTTCTAGTTGCTGTATGTGGGACGCAGCCTCAGCATGGCCGGAGAAGCAGTGCATCGGTGCGCACCCAGGATCCGAACCGGGGCCGCCAGTAGCGGAGCACGTGCACTTAACCGCTAAGCCACGGGGCTGGCCCTCCCTCCATCCATTGAAAGAAGAATCTTCAAGGCTGATGGTCCCCCTTGCAAATCCCTCGTAGAACTTCCATCAGCATCCGCACAGTTTTCTGGATTTCTACTGTCTTCACAGTCTTAAATGCCCTTAATTCCTTTCCATCTTAAAAAAAAAAAAAAAAAAAAAAAAAAGGAAAAGAAAGAATACAAAGTTAAAAAAGAAACGAAACCTTCTTTTGACCTTGCATCTTGTCTCAAAGAAGGCAGGATATGAAATTGTACCGTTTAATATGGAAATCCAGTAGCACGATGATGAAGAAGATAGAATCTGGAGTTATATTGCTTTAGTTTTTACTTCCAGCTTCAGCACTTGGCTAGTTACTTAATGGTTCAATGCCTTGGTTTTCTCATTACACCCATTTTACTGATAACCCCATCTCTTATGGTTATTGTAAGTACTAAATGTGTAAATACACATGAAATGCTTAGAACAGTTTCTGGCCCACAGTAACTACTCAATTTGTGCTAGCTACTATTATTCTTAGCGTCATTACCTTTCTGGGTTTTCTTTGCTGCACTAGGGAGATTGAATGTAGTATCTCCCCACCCCACTCTGAAGAGAATGAAGAATAAGCCCTTCCAGACCACACAAAAGGGGAAAAAGTCTTCAATTGATTTTAACTCTGAGTTTAACAGGCTACTAGATTAATATGTAAAACCAATAATAGATTGAGTTTGGAGAGGCATGACACATAAATGAGAACAGCATTGGGGAGAAGATAAAAGGTAGAAAAAAACTTATATTCAATCCAGGGTGAACAACCATCCCAGTTTGTTCAGGTCTGTCCTGGTTTCAGTGCTGAAAGCGCTGTATCCTGGAAAATTCCTCAGTCTTGGGGCAAATTGGGACAGTCAGTTATTCTTACTCTTTTTTTTTTTTTTTTTTTTTTAATTTTTATTTATTTTCCCCCAAAGCACCAGTAGATAGTTGTATGTCGTAGTTGCACAGCCTTCTAGTTGCTGTATGTGGGACGCGGCCTCAGCATGGCCGGAGAAGCGGTGCGTCAGTGCGTGCCCGGGATCCGAACCCGGGCCGCCAGCAGCGGAGCGCGTGCACTTAACCGCTAAGCCATGGGGCCGGCCCAGTTATTCTTACTCTTGATCATCAATTTTTCAAAATCAAAGTTCAGCCTCTCAAGATCTAGCTAATATACTTTTCCTCTAAGATGCTTTCTCTCATCTCCCTAGGCAGAATTGTGTGTTTCCTCCTATATATGCTTCTATAGTACTAAATCTGTACCTCCTACATGGCACACACACACACACACACACACACACAACTGTGGATTACATAGTTGTATAAATGTCTCATCTCGCAAGTTAGCTTGTAAGGCACTTCTAACCAGGAACCATGTGTGATGCAGTTATTTCACCTGCAGCATCCTATACTCTGCTTGTTGCTCAAATAATACATTCTCATTTATACGACAAGTGAATGAATGCACAGAAATATAGGCATGCCAAAAATCCCTGCAATGGAGGAGGGCCTTTTAATTGAAGAAACAAAAGCTGTTGTATTTTTGGAAGTCACACCATCTTCTCACTTCACTGTAGGATTCATTGTTAGGCTTCAACCATTATTCGCAAACAGTGTGAACTAAAATAAATCCAAGTGACACCAGCGAGCCTGCAGGATGATGTTTGAGAGACAAAAAGAATAATGAATTTTTTTGTACAAGTGGCCTTTAGCAATTTTCTTTGTCTGCTGTTATGAGAATGAAGCTGAATTTATTTCTCTGGCAGATTTCTACGTAAAGGATGTCATGCCAATAAAAATAATATAGAGAAGTAATATGTCATTGTTAATTAAATGGGGTAATGAGTAAGGAAGATGTGAACAAAGTAAACCTAGTGGAGTATTCAATGATGTTTTTACCTTCTAGAATTTTGGTCCAGGAGGCTTAAATATGGAATGGTACTTCAGTTATAAACCTACCTGTAGTCTTCAAATACTGTTCCATGTATGTGAGAAGCTGATGAGAAAATAGTCTGCAAAAGGAGACGGAGACGTGTGAATTTTCACAATGTTTTCTGAAATGCACTTTGCCCACATAAATACCCATTTTGAATAAACTTTCCCCCTCTCTAAATTGAGCTTATATCATTGATAGATACTTGAGTCTGCGTAATGTTATTTCCATTGGCCATCCATTAAAATAATTAGGCTGAATTAATACTGATTTCTGCCACTGAATATTTACCAGCTATGTGCTAAACCTCTCTGTTTGTCCTCTTTCCCAAAAGAGACAAGGAATGAGAGATGAGCTTTACTACTCAGTCCTCCTTATAGGATTAGAACATGCCGACAGCTTATTTTTCAGGCACGGTTTTAAATGTCTGTAGTTACAGGAACTTTTACTGATGTCTTATCCAGTAGTACAATATTTTAAAGCCTCCTAACCCTTGGATAGAAATGAATTCTAAAAATATATAAGTTGTTGGCTTGTACGTAGGAAGAAATATGTTAAGCATACTTTTAACCCCTTAGGTGAGAGATTCCTACAATATGATGAACCATGTTTAGTGAGATTCTTAGAACTATGTTTATCAATATGCTGAAATCTAAAGATCTAGAAGACTCCATTCACACTGTCACCTGAGCTATTAAGGTAGGCCAACAGTACCCAAACTCTATTTCTTAGCAGAATAAAAAATAGTTTTGATTCTGAATGTTAATGGCTTGACAATGAAAGAATTTACAGCACAAAGGGGAATTTAAGCAACTCACGGATAAGATGACCATAAAATTTATCATTTAACTCTACTCATAATCAACCCATTCAAGAGGATTTAGGATATAAAATGCCTCTTAGCAGATGAGAAACATTTTGAAAAACAAGGCTTTGTAATATATTTTGTACTTTTTCCCCGCATTGTGAGTACTTCTACAGTGAGAAGGTAGTTTATTTTGTATTTGCTTTGCTGCAAGGGAATGAAAAAAAAGCGGCAAACTCTTTCCTATCCCCAGAAGGTAGTCAGTCATTTTGACTTAGGAACTTTGAAAACAAAATAAAACTGTTGCGCTACTTCCAGAAGAGAACTTCCTCTAGACTTTTGTTTTAGAAAAGAATAGATTGAGGCTGCAAGAGGACAGAGGCTGTTCACACTGGTTTGAAAGCAGTGTGGAGGGCAGTGGGTGAGCATTGATGAAACTGTCTACCTGTGGCAGAGGTACCTGCACCATGGAGTCTTAGATGACAGCCCCTCTGAATGGATGGCAGGAGAATGGGTGTTGCGGGGGCCACGTAGAGGGGAACATGCAGGCCAGAACACTGAAAGCACTGAGAGCACAGCAAAGCATCTCTGTGCTCAAGCTTGGCATGGGAGCAACAGAAACACCCAACTTCAAGATGTCATGTGGGTTCAACAAGTGGTGTTCAATAATAACCCAAGACCACGTATTCTAGATTACCTAAGACCCAGGAGAAGAGGAGACCCCATAAAATATGATTTTGACTGCATTTACCAATTGTCAAATGGGCAGTGGCATGAAGTAGATATTATGATTTAGAGAAATAAGGAATTTAACAAATGAATTTTAATGCCTGCTACATACCCCTCACAAAGATATAGGGGATTTTTATAAAGCATCTGATTTATTTTGATTATCTATATTTATTAAATTGACGTCTGCCTACATTACTTAGTTTGAGACTTTCTCCTTTAACTGTAAAATCAATTTCAATATCGAAGGTTGATGCTCACCATAACTGGATGATCAGGTCTTAAACTATTATTTTTCCCTATTCTCAGAGAATAATCTACTGACCTTGGTTTAAACGGATTTGGCCTTGGAAGACATTGAGATACCCTAGGATTTTGGAATCTTGATAGTACAACTAACATGTTACCACCAAATAGCAGCTGTTGTAGCTGCTTCTGATGCCAGGGGTTACTTATCTCCAAGTATCAGGGAGCAAATAGAACAGATGGTCTAATATATCTCCAACAAAAACTTTTGGAAGCAACTGCTAAATTTTGCTTATGGGCATCAGAAACAAGATACCTAGGTTGAGGTTAAAAAAAACTTTTATTTTATCCTCAGCATTTAAACAGAAAGAAAACTATTTTACATGCAAACCTTTGAAAGATTTAGATTGTGCTCATGTATTCCTAAAACAACTACCAGGTGCAACTGTCCTGTATGAGCACATTATTATGAAACAGTACCTTAATGACCAAAACAGTAAAAAATTAAAACTGTGCCCATTTTCAGTAACTAAAATGCACATACCCTGAAATTCCATTTCATCACTTTTATGGCTGACTTTTTTATGGAGTTCCATGATTGTGACTATGCAATCTATTTGGGTTCTGGGCGTCTCTCAGGAGCATTTTCTGCCTGGAATTGATGGTATACCTCACTGACTTTATTGTGCCATACAATCTTGAAATGTTTAAAACTTTGGATTCTTTGAGAAGAATGTTGTGAAAACAAGTTCCCTAAAGTGTTTTGAAAAAAAAAAAGAGGCAGGCTTCCAATTAGATTCAGTGTCTATTTACACCTTTATTAATACAACAAATATTTTTTGAATCCCTACTGTATGTCAGTCCCTGGTATACAAACTTCAATTTGCGTGTGTGTACTTTTCATAACTTTTAATGATGGCTATATTTTATGCCAATACAAGTGTTAATATTTAGTTTATTTATTAATTGTTGGCAGTTTGTATTCGAAATAAAATTATTATTACAGAAATAGAGTGCTGAAAGGGACTAAACAGGAATCTTAACATATCATGGATATATCTCTGCGCTTATTTTCTCATGATATCTTTAGTGGATATTTGTTGTTTCTATCTCCTTCTAGCTATCATTCCACCTTTCTAAAACAGCATCCTATTTTTCTTAGAGAATTTCTCCCTATGCTCAGCTGATGTGTTTTGGTGGGGGTGGATATTTAACCATTAAATTATCACATCTCCTCGGCCACAGGTTGAGCACATTGCTGAAGTCTAGTCTCAGAGTTAAGAGGATTGGGTTACCAGGAAGAATACATGTAAACCTAGAGTTCTGGCAGCCGTCTTGGTACCATGAAGGGAGCCACTAGAAAAGAAAGCCACTGAAAATGGAGCCACTAGAAAAGAAAGCTGAGCTGAGAAAAGGAGAGAATAAAGACCATATTTTGATGATATCATTTGAGCCTCTCAATTTGACCAGGCCTTGAGCATTCTCTACACCAGTGTAGAAAATTACTGTTTCAGTAATATGATCCAATACATTGAGAGTCAATTTAGACAGGGTTTAAGATTATGTGCCACAATCTGAATTGTGTGTCCTGGACTCTGTCTTTTCATGGTTGCTAAATACTATGCCTCACTTCAGCATCTGTAAAGTAGGAATAATAATAGCTACCTCTTTGGGCTGTTGAGAGATGCACATAACCTACCATAAATCACACTGATTTTCCCTCTGTATGCTCTCCATTTTGAAAACTTCTTAATTTCAGTAAATGATAACTCTATCCTTTTAGTTGTTATAGGGCAAACGTAAACAAAGAATTAAAATACTTAAACTCATACTTGACTCTTCTCTTCCTCTCATACTTCATGTGCAATTTACCAGCATATCCATCCAAATCTATGTTTAATATGTATCTAAAATCCAGTTACTTCTTAGCCCCTCTGCTTCTACCAGCCTTATCCAAGTCATCATTATCTTTGCTTGGATCACTGCAGTAGACTCAGAAGTGGTCTCCCTGGCTCCCTTCTTGTCTTGCTATTCTCAGCATAGTAGCCCCAGCAATTCTTTTAAGATATATCATGTCAGACTAAAACATATCTGTCCTTCAAGGCCCTATACCTTTGACACCATTCTCTAGGAGGAATTCTGGAAAAGTATGGGTGAATTTTATTATTATAATGAAGCAGGGTATAAAGCTTCCACTCCCATTTAATGAGCCAGATCTAGAGATCCCAGAAGTCCTACAATATGTAGAGTATCCCTGGACAGCACGGTCCCCTCCATAGCTTTCAAATGGAGTAACAATTTCACAAACATGAAGAACTTGTTTATATTTTTGAGCTTAGAAACTAGTTCTATTTTACATATAACCAAAGTATCTTCTAATGGTTTTAATATATTAAATTTTCCAGGAATACCATTATCAGGCTGTTTGATAATTTAACCAGTGACATTCACAACTTCAGATATTCACACTACTGTTGCATCTCAATTGCTAAAACAATTGTTTGTATATGTAGCTATTATAAAGAAAAGGGTGTTAAATCTGATGGGGTCGAGGACTAGTGCCTTACATGATCTCAACTTCATCCAACCTTCACCCTTGTTATCCCTGTAGGATCAATTTCTGTTTCTCTCTGCCTTAGGCCCTCAGCTCGGCTCCAGCCACACAATCTTCCTTGAGTATGCCAGACATGGTCCCTTTGTCTGGCATGCTGTTCCCTCAATATCCAATGTCTCACTCCCTCATCTTCTTCAAGTCTTTGCTCAAATATCACCTTCTCACTGACCACCCTATATAAAATTACACTGCCTATCCCACTTCAGAATTCCCTATCTTTGCCAACATTAATTTTCTCTATAGCACTTTTAAACATCTGATCCACCATGAATTTCTTGTTTGTCTCTTGACCAGTTTCACTGTATAGAGTGTAAACTCGATGAAAGTGGAGGTTTAAAAAGTTGTCCATTTTGTTCGCTGCTGTATTTCAAGCACTTAAAATGAGCACCCAGTAGAGTCTTCCCTCCAAATATGGACCTTCAATGGATATTTGTTGAGTGAATAAGTAAATTAATGATTACTACTGCACGGAAAGCACTTAGAACAGTACCTGGCACATAGTAAGGTCTCAAATGATATGCTATCACTAACAATAAACTCCATTTTGCTTAAGTCAGATTTCATCAGGTGTGTCACTTGCTATTGACATAGTCCTAATCAATACGAAACCCTAAAGCCAATATACCTAATTAAAAATTAATATGATCTTATGACAACAAAGGAGCTATCAAGAAATCATATTTTAGATACTTGAGAATTGTGAGCTTCATTAAGTTTCATAACTTAAACATATAGCAAAAAATCTGTCTGAGATACCACCTGTTATTAGAAAATATTCTTCATAAGAACTGGCATTACCCCGAACTCAGATGTTTAAACAATAGAAAATTTGTATGATATGGTGTCACAATTGGTAGAATATGAATGGGATATGAACAAACAGAAGCCGTCCTTCTGAAACAAAAGCATTTCATTTTGCCTCTGGTGAAGTGTTATTGCAGGGATCTGTCTCTGTATTTATCTGTTGTTCCATATTTTTAAAGAAAGTATAGTAAAAAAGAATTAAAAAGTGAGAAGGCAATGTTGGCATATCAAATGATGCAGGCAGGAATATAGCAAAATAGCCTCTGTCAGCAGATCAAAAACTTAGAAAAGCTTCAAATGAGTTAGAAATGTTGTGCAAGGAAGAAGGTAAGTGTTCTATAGCTATTCAAGGGAATATATCAAAGTATAATAAATATACATTAGAACGGGTCAGTCATTCTTAGATCAGAAGAAGAGGGATAAAGAAATAATCAGAGAAAAGGATATAGGAATTAAGTGGCTTGGAAGTAGAAAGAGAAAAGGCGTGAACATTTATCAATGACAAAAATGATCATGATACGTTTGAGGTAGTGGACTTGAGGACAGAGATTCTTACAAATAAGTGATCACCCTGATTACAGTTGAACAAAATGATTGCTTATTTCATTGCTGAGGCCTCAGACTGCCATCTTCCTATAGCTCTCCTCTGCGTGTGTGCGTGTGTGTGTGTCAATGAGTGTATTCTAGTTCTGTGAGGGCTGGCGCCACTGTTTCTAATTCCTTTACTTTCTCTTGCATCTTTGTGATAATCTCCATCACCTGAGGTAATCTCAACATCACTGTAATCTTTGCTGTCTGACAAAGTCTAACAAATGGGGAAAATGTGGTGGTGTTCTATAAGGGAGGAAATTGAGCCTGCTTATTATAAAAAAAGTGATAATAAAAGAAAGAACTTATTTTAAATAATCGATGTTTAAATAAGGATAGTTATAATAGATTTGAAATATTGAAGGGCTTTCTATTTTTTCCTTGGGATTAGTATTAGTAATTATAATAATGGTAATGATAATAAACATACCTTTACATATTGGCTATGGAAATAAAAAGTTTATTAAGAAGTTTTTTTCATTGAAATGGATTTTCTTATAGTTCTCATGTCCATTTTATAATTATCCAGTTCTTGAAAAACTAAATAATAAAGATGGCATGAAGTATATACCAAATGAATAAATTCTAAAGATCTGCTATATGGCATAGAGCCTATAATTAACAATATTGTGTTCTATACTTACAAATTTGCTACAAGGGTAGATATTACGTTATGTTCTTATCACACACACACAAATTATAATAAATAACGAAGGCTGTAGAAAACTTTTGGAGGTGATGGATATGTTTATGGCATAGATTGTAGTGATGGTTTCACGAATGTATACTTATCTCCAAACTCATCAAGTTGTATATATTAAATATGTACAGCTGTTTGTATGTCAATCATATCTCAATAAAGTGATTTAAAAAAGAAATATATGTAAGCTCCAAACATTTGCATCAAATTAAACATTCCATGAGTTTATTATTGTTTTGTAAATTTGAGCATATGAGACAAAGTATTGGATAAATTAATCCATATCCCACGTGTTTATTTAGCAACATTTAATGGGTAACTGCCAATTATTAGGCGTTATGTGTGATAGGTAAAATGAAAAATTCATAAATATTGTTATGACCTTATTATGGAATCAAGATATTTAAGGTCTTTTTAGACTCTTGCTAAAGGAGGGCTGTAAGAACTCAACTACAAATTAATGACAGATTTCTGTCTCTGGTGGTGTGGGAGACAAACACCCTAAGCAGACTTCCTGCGGTGGAGATTAGAGTTCTTCAGAGAAACTGAACCAACAGGAGATATATATATATATTTATATTATATATATAAATAAATGTATATGTATTAATTTTTATATTAAAATTTTATTAGAATTACATACATATAAAGAGATTTATTATAAGGAATTGGCTCATATGATTAGGGAAGCTGAGAAGTCCCACCATCTGCCATCTGCAAGCTAGAGACCCAGGAGAGCCGTGGTGTAAGTTGCAGTCTGAGTGCAGGAGAAGACCAATGTCCCAGTTTGAAAACAACCAGGCAGAGAGCAGGAATTCTCTCTTACTCAGTGTTTTATTTTATTTGGGACTCCAATAGATTTAATGAGGTCCACTCACATTGGAGAGGGCAATCTGCTTTACTCAGTCTACCAATTCAAATGTTAATGTCATCCAGAAACACCCTCCCCGACACACCTAGAGTAATGTCTAACCAAATATTTGGGATGCCTGTGGTCCCACCAAGTTGACACAAAAAACTAATCACCACAACTCCACCCCTTGTCCCCTTGGCACCCACACACATCTCCTTAAACCAAACTTAATCTCCAAATAAAGACACTAACAAGATCCTGATTTTGCCTAACAATACAAGTATCCTGCGTACAACTGAAAACACACTCACACCTTCCCTAGAAGAGGAGATAAAGTTGTTGCATGCTGTTCACTCTTCTTCTTGATATCTAGTAACTGAAACACTGTGATGTAAAATTAACCATATTTAAAGACTATGAAAATAAGTTGATATATTTTATGTTACATATAATGGGAACTGATTCACCTCCCAATGGAAATAACTAGAAAAATTAGATAAATATAAAAAGGAATATTTGTATATTGGTGTATCCTGAAAATGACTGAAAGATAAAAAAGCCACAAAAGTCAAACAAAAAATATAAAACAAAAAATGTGAAAACAGAAACCCTGAGGAGGTAAGCAAGTCAATTTCATTTTTATGCCAAGAATAACAAATTATTAAATTAATCTTAAAAAATATATTTGAACATTTAACAAAATGCATTATTCTTAGGAATAGACCTAACAACAAAGGTGTGCAATCTGTTAATGAAACTCACAAAATTTTGATAAAAGACATTTAGAAATTTCTAAATAAATAAAAAATATTTATCATTTGGGAGAAATTATATCAAAGATGAAAACTATTCCTAAACTGATTTATAGACTCAATGTAATTATTATCAAATTTTTACAGGATTTCTGGTGGATACTTAGAAGTAGTTTCTAAAATGTAAGCAATAGCAAAATAATAAGAGTAGCCAACACTCTTGAAAGGGAAGAACAGATGAGGAGACATTTTCTCTCAGACAAACAGACACATGTGAATCAAGAAAAATGTATAAGATTGTCCAAATCAGCATTGTTTTAATAGCAAAAAATATTAATTGATATCCACTTATCTATGTCCCAATTCCTTAGTGGACATATGAATCAATGCCTATGTTTGAGGATGTTCAACAACTCCAGCAAATTCCTGATAATCAAGTATCAGTTTAACCATTAGGGATAAATGGGCTTCTAGAGCAGTGTGTTGGTGTGTGTGTGTGTGTGGGGGGGGGGGTCATATTTTTAATTACATAGTTACATGCTTTTCTTAACATCATCACCATTCTGGATGAAAATTACCTATTCTTTCTGTTATGTCCCCACAGCACATTCTTGTCATATGGCATCTATAACACTTTTGTCATCAAGTATTTGGGGTTATTTAGAGATGTTGTGAGTGTTTATAGCCCTTGCTGTGTTTTCAAAAAGCAAACTGTACTGCCTCAAGCTCCTCTTCATTGGTAGATTAAATGTGGAACTGAGGTTAATCATGTTATGGAACGTCACATGGATGACAACCCAGATTTTCTGAGACCAACACGCTGAATAAGAGCATAACGTGGAGATCCGGCAAGACGGCAACTTGAGTGAAATTTTCAGGGAGGTTGGTTGGCGTTAGAGTAGCTTTTCACTTTGACCATCAGTGTGAGACTTTGATGCCCTCAACCCAGGAGTGGGCACCTGGCAAAACATGCAAAATAAACCCAGGAAGCTTCTCAGTCCAGTAGATTGTATAGAATGCTTATTTGGGTAGGCATGCCCCATAATTAATGATAAATAGAATAACTCCTGGGGAAAAGAACATAACAAATGGGAAATCTCAGAAACTACACCGTTTCTCGATGTCCATTACAATAAGAGTGTAAAGTTTTAAACATTGGAGCCCACAGGTTACAAGTGTTTAAACAGCAGGTTTAAGTGTCTTGTTAGAGCTTTATTCTTCTTAGCCTGAGTACACTTATGGACAATGGAAACAGAGAGATTGCTTCTCATCTCCCAGTAGCCATGGGAGAAGAATCTTAAAATTCAGAAGTGGTATCACAAAACAATATTGAGAAGGGGCAGTGAGAACATGACAATATTTAGAAATATGACCCAGATGGGAAAAAAAATAAAAATTCTCCAAAGATAATGTCAAAAATATGTCTACTAATGAAAACATTTGACTGAGTTAAAGGATGTCATCTTGTAAATATCCTCTAGCCCTGGAGAGTAAGTTATTCGAACACAGTACAGACATTTTAATATTTGTGGGGAGAGCTATAGTGACTGCCTGGTAATCTCTATTGCATCAAGATCTTTACTGTGCACAGCTCTGTTTTTGTGGAGATAGGCTCAACAGTTTATCCAATCTATTTGATAATTATTTATGCCAAAGTATTATTCTCTTCTCCACTCAATATTTTAAAATCTTATTATAACTAAATAATTATGTATGCTAATGACAGTCTATAAAAATTCCAAGTAATTATTGGTTTTAAATTACTTAGAGGAATTTTCATGTGTTACATTTTAAATGTTTATTTCTTCTGAAGTTTACCTCAGTTGCTGAAAACGGGCTTTCTTTTTAAGGAATGTATTTAGTACTTATGATAGTGAGTGAATAATGATAGTTGTTTAAGCCAGGTGTTATAGAAAGATACTAGAAATTAATCCAACAAAGAGTTCTACCAAGATCTGCATACTCCTCAGGGTTCAATTTCAGACTACTTCTATTTCATCCTGGCTTCCTGTTTAGTAGTGACTAAAAACTATGCCAAGTCCTCAGAGATGTACCTTTAACTGTGATTAAAGGAAGCAAGATCATTTTAATTTCTCCTTTAGACATAAACAGTCTTCAAATTATTTTAGTGAAGTTCTCATTATGTAATATTTTAGACTTTTTCTTTTTTGGTTTCTTTCAATTTATAACTATTCTTACTTTTTATATTTTATAAGATGGGAACAATTGAAAACTAATGATTGCTTTCACCTATTATTTACTAATTGCTACTTGTGTTATTCAGGAAAGGAACATTTTTCAAATTATTTTAAGATGCTGAGTCACATAAAGTTTTTATCATTTTATTGACATTTATATCACTTCACACTAATTAGTTTTTTCTTTTTTGAAAAAATAATTTGTCTGAGATGCATGCATCAGTTCTGGGGCTGTCACTCATGAAGTTATTGCAGTGTGAACATTGTTTGTTTCTAAAGCAGCCTGTAAACCATTTCCTATTGTATACTTGGCAATTAAATTACCTGCCTCCCTTCTATAAAGACTTTAACAAGTATTTGGATTTTTAACAGGAACTTTGTCAGATTTTAACTATTGAGACTTACCTTTTTTTACTAATCTTATGGGATTTTTGTAATTATTTTCTATTGATTTACTAAAAAGTTTCCTGAGATTCCAATAAATATTGAGATATATCAAGACAATTGACTACAAGCGTTTCTATTATGACTTGTTTGTTTTGCCTTCGGACAAAGACTCTCTCCTTTAACCAAACATGAATCAGACTTCTCTGAGTCCTCTTTCTCACTAGTGCCTGACCTTGGGCTCTGTTCTTACCTCATTTAATCAAGTTATAGCAAGAATCCTGCTGGGTCAGTTTGCAGAAAATCCCCCACCCTTGATATCTGATCATATTCCTCATCCCCACCCTTAATATTTTATCACTCTGTCTTGCCTTCGCAAGAATTCCCTTAGCCTAGATGTTTACTCTTATTGGTTTTCCATGCACTGACCCCCATCCTGCTCCTTGGTTATAAATCTCCACTTGTCCTTTTATTTGTAGATGAGCTTAATCCCTCTCGCCTACTACAATACCCCATTGTAGTAGTCCTCTTGAATAAAGTCTGCCTTACTGTCTTTAAGTCATGAATAATTTTTTTCTTTAACACTTACCAAAGAGATCTTTGGGGATTATAATTTAAATTTGCTTAACACCTAATACCAACAATTATTATCTAAAGTTTATTTCCTACCTTAATTTACTTCTACCTAACCTTGTCCACAAAACCCCATCCTTGAATGAATCCAACTATGAGCTTAACAGCACTGCAGAGTGCTGTTTAAAGGGGACACTAAAATTGTATAGTGCCTCCACAAATTGATGGTCTTCAGCCAGCGCTGTGTTCACATCTCTACCTGCCATCCTTGTGGCTGACTCTGTTCGGAACACGCTCCTATTCTCTCAACAATTATCCTAAACTTCTACCTTTTCCTCAAGCTCCCAATTCTATAAACTCTCTTAGAGCACATAAACATCACTTTGCCTTTATTTCACAGAACCAACAGGGGTCCTCAGGGGAAACCTCCGCAGTGTCCTGCTTACCCTGAAACAGATTTTGATTGACTTCTGCTATTCCACCTGTCTCAGTAGAACCTTGACTTTCCTTCTGTTCGATGCTTTCTCCTGTGTTCTCAATATCGCTCCTCCTGACGCATCTCTTATTTCAAGACCTTCAACTTTCTTCTCCTGGCTCTTTCCCCTCAATACATACACTTTAGACCAGTGGTTCTCTACTGGCAGTATTACTTGAGGGATACTTTAAAATATACACATTTTCTCTGTAATTGAATAAAGTCTTTTCACTGTTTACTCCAAGACTTTTTCTTAGTAACCAAAGATGTTCCCAGGTGTGGTGCCTCAGTGAAGCTTGGTATATAAGGTACTTTACGGGCAACCTTGCTTATGGCCCAACACATTTTGGTTTAGGGTCATAGCTTCAACATCATCCACTGAGTTAGAACCTACATTTTAAGAGCTTCCCCCTGGGATTCATATACACATTAAGCTCGAGAAGTACTGATTTAGGACAGTGGTTCTCAACACCAGCCACACGTTAGAATGCCCTAAAAATCTCTCTAAAATTAACACCAATGCCTAGAGTCTTTTCCAAACCATTTAAATTAGAATCTTAGAAAATATCTACCTCAGAGAGTTGTTCTATAAGCACAGTGCTTAAAACAGTGTCTCATAAAAAATGAGACAAAGTGGTAACTGTAATTATTGAAATTATGTCTTGCTTATTACTATGTCAACTTGGTATATCTAAATAAAATGATGGCTTCTCTTTTTCTCAAACTTCAGGGCGTTGCATCAATTTAATTTGGTTCCAAGACTCTAAGACTTGGTTCTTATTCTCATGGATTTAAAGACCAATCTTACAGCTTCCTATACAGCTGCAGTATGTGCCTTTTTTTTTTTTTTTTGTCAAAGAGCATTATAACATGTTGTCCAGTAATCTCAGAAAAAGGCCTTCTCTTGCCTTTTAAAGGCTTTTCAACAACTCCTGCTCAGTTTTCTGCGCTTTAGGACTGTCAATTTCTTTCCATTTTGGAGAAATAATTACAGTTGTGTATCTTATATCTTTGGCAGATGCAGAGACAGGATGGATTTTCTGCTTCTTTTGAGGAAGGGACTGATTTCACCATCCAGTAAACGAAAAAGTGCTTTTCCCACAGTAGGAGTAAGAGAAGCACCTTATAACACCATCATTTGAAATTAATTAATCTCCTTAGTAAATCTCTCTAAGCAGGATCCAGTATAAATTTGTTTCAGATAATAAATTTTAAGAAATAATTTGAAGAAAAAAAGTTATTGAAGAATATAATTTAACCTAGTCTTTGAAAGTCAAAATGGCTAACACGTATTTTTTTTTTTTTGCCTCTTGTCTTGTAGTAAGGTGAAAAAGACAAAACAAAACAAACTTATATAGCAGAAAGATTAGGGAGGATGATTAACAAAGGATGAGAAATTGCAGAAAAATTATGGAAAAAAGAATGCTGATGAATGCATATTCTATGAATATCTTGAATAAAGAAGCTACTGGGCTCCAGGAAACAATAGCTCAAAAAGGGCAGGAAAGAGAATGCTAGGCTGAGGCCTCGGGAGTGACCCATCCAGATCAGATCAGCAGACCACTGAGAAAAAGTGGAAGAATCAATAAAATAGATGATGTAGAAAAAAGACTGAAAACTAAAGAACATAATAAAGGCCACATATGTAAGAAAAAAGTCAATCAGACACTTAAAGAGGAACACAGCTCTTTATGAGAAAATCATAGTTCAAATATGAAGCACAGTGAGATGTGGCATGATTTTAACAATTGGCTAGGTGAAAGAAAGACTACTCAACATCGATGTTAGAAATATTCAGTTGTGCATGACATTAGATTCATAAGAGAAGAAAATGTAATCCTAGTGTAAAACTTGGCCAGGTGGTGAATATTTACCTATTTACATAATAGTTCATTACAAATGCTAGCTATTGGTTTTCAACTTATAAATTATTGTTAAAGCATAGATACAATGGGACAGAAGGTAGAAATAACAGGACACAGACGGAAGGTGGGGGAAGGAAGAAATGATTCTATCCTTATAATATGAGAAGTTGAGCATGAGTGGAACAATACAGGTTTGAGAAGAGAATATGAAATTTTAAAAATAATAAATACAAATCTAAAATAGTTATCAATACTCTGTATAGTGGAGAATAAGTGGTGGGAGAGGTTTAATATAAGGGAGCTAAGTCTTCTTCATAGAAAGACACAAGTCACGTCTTTACAAATCAACAAAGTAGAATAATACATATATTGGTTAGAGTTTTAAATGTGATTACCAAAAATATTAACAAATGTTAAAAGAAAAAGTCTTTACAAAGTGGGAATAGGATTGATGGGGATGAGGTATCTTATTGTGCTATACTCTGAGCTCCTGTATACTATTTGTTTGGCTATTGTCTGCATGAATTTATTCTGATAATAAAAAATTCAAAAAAATATTAATTTGAAGATTTTAACAAGAATTTCCAAGTTATGTAAATGACTTCTTTGCTAGACCCTTTATTTTTGGTAGTCATTCTCTCTCCAGTTTGTTCTTATATCTTTTTACTTTTCTTACTGATCACATACGTCTAACATTCTGCTCCATATTGTTAGTTATTTGTAAAAACACTCTCATTTTCATTATTGTAATATTTATTATAGGCTAAAAATGGCATTTTTATAATCCTCCAGGTATACAGTGCCATATAAAATGAATAATCATTGAACTGAATAGCTGCCAGTGAAATATATCATACTCTAAAACTATGAAAAATTTGAACAATATCCTTATCATGCATTATTTGAATTTTAAATAATTTCTATTCAAATGAGTAAGACTTTTTTTTTTTTTTTTGAGGAAGATTAGCCCTGAGCTAACATCCATGCCAATCCTCCTCTTTTTGCTGAGGAAGACCGTCCCTAAGCTAACATCTATTGCCAATCCTCCTCCTTTTTTTTCCCCCCTTTTCTCCCCAAAGCCCCAGTAGATAGTTGTATGTCATAGTGGCACATCCTTCTAGTTGCTGTATGTGGGATGTGGCCTCAGCATGGCCAGACAAGCAGTGCGTTGGTGCGCATGGGGGATCCGAACCTGGCCGACGGTAGCAGAGCATGCGCACTTAACCGCTAAGCCACCGGGCCGGCCCTCAAATGAGTAAGATTTAATGTGGGATAATTGCATCTTTAATAAGACTTTAGATTCATTTTTAAATACATTTTTTAAATTATGTAAAATAACATATCTGTGGCAAGAAATTACTAGTAATATTCAATTAGCTGATTTACTATGTTTTATGGAAATCAATGGAAGAAAAATGATAATTACACCTGTCATCTTAGTGAATCTTTGCCTTAGACTATGTTATTAGTTACTATATCTTAATATTAATCTTTTATTATGTCAATGGTACATATTAAGCACTAATGTAAAAAGTTTTTTTTAGGAAAACTTTAGTTGTGTCTGTGAGTTGAATCATGAAAATGAAAAGTGGGAGAATATTAACTTTAGTTAGCGTGTTTTGCATTTGACTCACAAGCTGAACTGATTCTTTTCCTTTTAAGTTAATGTTTCTGCCAGTAAAAAGGTATAGTGGACACTTTTGCTTGACAAGCTACAATAAATCTCCTCCTCTTTGCTTTCTCAACAGAATTGTTTTTATTTTATTTTTTCTTTCTAGATATCCACCCTCACACCAGCTCTATAAAGTCATCCTGATTAGTAAACCATCAAAGCCCTCACATTCTCCTGGTGATCAGGAGGTTCTGTCCTAAATTAAGGAAATTATGGGAAGGATTGATAGTTCACTGTTGGAGATGAATTTTTCTCTCCTGCTGTATACAAACAAGAAAGCATGGAACCTCCACTGCACTGGTGGGCACTTGTTGCAGCAGTAAACTAGCCTGAGTGTGAAGCTGAGTTCACTGATGGTGACAGAATGGGTTGATTGACAAGAAGACACACAGCAAGGCTGGGACTAGAGTGAAGCGAGTGAGGCTCCTGGTGCACAAAACTTAAGGAGATACTCACTCCGCACTCTCATGACCCTCGTCCAGGCCCTAACTCACAAGATGCAAATGACAAGGCTTACAAATCTACACTTCATTGCAGGAAAAGATACGATGCGGCAACAATATTAAAGTAAGGATCTACATCACAGCAAGGGGCCCAGAGAGGCTAAGTTCAAACTCCAATTCTCCTCCCTTTGTAAAGGGCTTACTGACATGCTTTGTCTCTTGGACCAAGAACCACCTGACGTGTGCTGGGAACTCCTCAGAAGCAGAGTGCCCAAAATAGTTCCAGCCTGGGTTTCTTATCCTCTGCTGATCACCTAAGCACATCCTTGCTACATAACCAGCCCAATGGGAGAACCTCCCAGGAGTCCCTGGGCACATCCTCAGTCTCAAGACCAGGTGCACATCATCAATCTTACTGTTATCTATAAACAATGCTGACAAGCTGGTACAAACTCTCTGAGACTCCTGGACTCGTGTTTACAAAGCTACACTCTTAATCAGCATGGTTCCTACCTTGACCAGAGTTCAGTGCCATGCACATGCAATTCTTATTTCAGTAAATCAACTCAGGCCAATTCCAGGCTTGCTGGAATGTCACACTGACCCTAGGCAGACAGACACCTGATTTTGTGATGACATCATTAAGCTGCTAACCAACCATCACTGGAGCCACTTTTCTTTCTGGTTTTCCTGTTAAAAGAGATGATAGATTTCTTTACCGTTTAAACTGGTTGACCTGAGAGTTTTTATTTCTGCAGCTGAAAATATCTAATTCATAAAGAAGGAAACACTCCTTGTTCTGTAGTTAGTTGGTGGGGAGGAAATGCATATACAAGGCAAAGTACTAACCAAGAGAAATCCTACATGTAGGCAACCACTGACTCAAGTTTGCCAAAGACTTCTTTGGCACTCTTTTACCTGGGAGAAAAATCTTTTTTTCAGAGGCATGTAGATGTACTTCAGAAACAATCCTAGCAAATGTCAAATGCATTAGTATTATAAATTATTTGGTTTCATGAGTAGGCTTTGTGGAAGAATATACTTTAATACTGATGATCTTAAATATTTTATCTCTACTTATTTTCCTTTTTCATATTTCTATTTTGGTAATAGTCCATTACATTTGATTTCACATTTACTAATTTCATAATTGCTTGGTCAAATTTAATTTTTCTTCTAGAAATTGATTATTAAACAATATTTTAAGCAGTTCTTTGCACTCAGCAGAGGTCTACACAGTGGCATCTATACCTTTAAGTAACGATTTGGTTGAAGAACTACATATTCACACACTTCCGACCTCCTCTGAAATCAAATTGTCCTTTGATTTTAGCCTTTGGTCAATCAGATCAACTTAAAAAAATTTTTTTTTGCCTCTTTTGTTATAACTGAAACTTTCACACTTGTTACTTCCTATGATGTAAAGTATTTCAAACTTTATGGTAAGTGAGAACCAACTGAGAAAGAGTTAAAAAAAAAAAACACCTACTCAAACTCTGGAAAAAATATTTTATCAGAAGGCAATTTGGTAAGCTACGCAACGTCTGCCTGCTAGAAATGAGCTGCTCGTGGAATGGCCCTGTGTACACTGGGAATCAGAGAGGGTTGTAATGACTCCACTGTCAGGGAATTTGAATTTCCCTTTGTGACAGTGGTTTTGGCTGAAAAAAGGGATCTGTCAAAATTCTTCTAATGGATGCAGAGTATAAGATAATATATAGAGATGGGGAAAATGTTGGCACTAAATCCAGACTGAGTTTAAAAAAATAAAATATGTAAATTACACTGCCTCATGAGTTTTGAACTTTCATAACTTGCCTGAAAATTTTGGCCTCAAATCAATGTCATGAATTAAGGTTTACTAGGAGCTGCTTATTGTTAAGTTGATCTGATGCCATTGTTATAAACTGACCAAACGTTTCTCTTAAAAACACCAAATGTACATGAAATGAATAGAGATATTTGAAAAAAAATAGTCCATAGAATGATTTTAATATATAAAAGTAGTATGTAGGGCAATATATTATCAAAGTTTTCAAATTATAGTGATAATTGAGGTCCAATTTCAATATAGGGGTATATTATCCTACACATTCTGAACTTATACTCTGAACTTATTTAAATATTAAAACCAGGATTTAATTATCTTTAATGATTATGTTCATATATGACATCTATGAAACTCTTAAAACTTCTCTATTTTAAAAAATGGTGACACATAATAAGGGATTCTTTTTAAGTAGGGAAATAAAAAAAGTGAAGGTTCTCAAATCATGCTGAAAATAAAAATGGTTCAAAAATTACTTGGAAAGCATCATGACATCGTAAAATATGGTACCAAATTATACCTCAAAGACCTGGGTTTTAGCCTAGCATTTCCAGTGGCCATGTGACGTTGGGCAAATTTATTACTTCCCTAGAATTCATGTTTCTTCTGTTTCCCAAGAACGAATTGAATCATATATCTATTATCACTTTCATCTTCTTTTTATTAAGTCTTAGCTTTTATTATTTATAAATGGCTTAGATTATGTATTTTGCAGGGGTTTCTACCATCAAGCTATCCTCATGAACATAATCACTTTATAAGTACCAATTTCTCAGTTATCCTTTTAGATGCATATCATATACTGTGGAATTATCCTGACTCTCCAAGCCTGACATCTTTATCCATCCTCTAGCTGCCACAACAAAGGCCATCCCTACCACTCCTACTAATGCTAGTCCAACACTGATACTGTTGTTTCTGCAATTATTTGATTCTGTCTTAGTGTGCTTGTCTCATGAGATTAATTTCAAATTTAATTTCCACTTGATGTCTGTGATAGGAGATGTATGGTGGTAATGCCCCTCTTGCCAAGCCCCGTGCACTATGGTGAGAGAATAATTCCCCATAAATATACCATCAAGCTCTTGGAAAGAGCATCAAATGCTGAGTGGTCAATATCCGATTAATTAGACTCTCTTCAAGAGTTCACTCCATTCTGTGGAATGTTAAGGCTCTGTAATCTTAATATAAATGCATAGATTTTTGTCGCTATTATTTTGTGAGGATTAAATTTGAAAGTGGATTTGAATTTTATACATATATTGTGTTCTAAATGCAGCACCTGGAGTTACATACATCTAACATGTGACTCCACCATGGTGCGGCAGCTCCCAGTGCAGTGAGGAAGACAGGTGCCAAGAAGAAAACTACAAATGCTAAGGGAGCACAAAGGAGGAAGTGGTCACCTCTGCTGTGGCAAGTCAGAGAAGTTGTCCCAGAGGAAGTGACATTGGAGTTGGAATTTTGGTGAATTTTAACAGTTCAACAGGTAAGCATCAGGTAGGACATTTACAGGCAGTGGGGACAGCATGTGCTGAGGCTGGGGAATTTGACTTTGCTTAGTGAGATTAAAAAAAGGAAATTCAGAGTATATGGATGCTGTAAAAGGGAGAATGGACAGGAGACATGCTTGGGAGTTAGGAAGAGGTTAGGCTGTGATTGGGTGTTTATGCCATGCCAATCTGCACTTCATCTTTTAAGCCCTGGAAGGTCATTTGTACATTTTCAGATGAGAGAAAATATGATCTGCTTTGCATTTCCAAAGGAGCATATGAATATATACCAATAGAATTCTTTATGAGGCTCAGAGTATTCCTTAACTCTTGCACATAAGGAATGAAAACCAAGTTGCAGATTGACAACTTGATATAGTTGTCATTGACAAAAAATAATATAGAAATTGAGGTGAACAATTTACTCAGCAGGATTTGGTTCATCTAGTTATACTGTTGATTCTCATGACTCGCAATGGTTATGCTCTATAAAGTTGCTGCAAACGTGGAATTAGTGCACACTGAACCATTGCTCCTAGCAGAAATACAAAGTTAAGGTTCCTGCAAGCCTCTGGTCACAATATTTTTGCCAACCAATCAACTCACTACCTTGTTTTATACGTGTTTCTCTTTGAAGACCCTTTATTTAATACATATTATTGATTCATTAACATTGAAGTCACAGCCAACAGCACTAGAACTCATGCCTGAACAAAGCTTACCTAACACATACATTTTCTCTCTATGGTACCTCAGAGACTTCCTGTGTTTAGGAACACTAGCCAGCACTTCAGCACTATGCTTGAGGGGCATTTTAAGTAGTGAAATCATCAACAAAGAGCATAAAAATGTAAAACACATGGCACTCAATGGGCTGCACTTGTTTACTATATGAGAACTGAAAAAAGAAAGAGCTTTGCCTTGTCTGACCTCAGCTGGGAACGTGCACATTGCTGCTCTGCACAGTTAGCTGAATGACCTAAGGCACTGTGAGTGTTGATTTGAGTATTATAAATAAATTTTAGCAAGTAGGTGAATTCGCAAATACAGAATCTGTGAATAATGAGAATAGACTGTATGTTTACAATTGCTAATTTTAAGTAGACTCTACTTAAGAAAGATTTCTTTGAAATCAATAGGCAGACTATTAAAGGATATCCATAGAACACTTGCTAGGCAAAAATTACTAAGTCTGTTATCTTCCAAATCTCAGTGTAGAACATATGGTGTTTGCATGGTATTCATTCAGAGGGAAAGATATTTCTGGTGTAATCTTTTGAGAAAATGAAAGATAAATTTTCACTCTCCAACATTGAATCCAATCAGTTTTAATGGTAAAACTTTACATACTCAGCATTCATATTCAATAATATTTGATAGAATTTTGTCCTAGAAAATAAAATTCTTCTGAAATTTTTATTATTGTGGTATTTAAAATAGACATAAAAGAATTATCAATGAGCAATCTTTTTATATTTCTGAAGTTGCCCCCAAAAAAGGAGAAACTATCAACTAAAGTTTTCAGTTAAGGATTAAATATACATCAATAATTGATAAACTAATTAGTTAAATTGATTCTCAGAAGAAGATTAAATGAAAAGTGAGCAATGGCTTATGTTCCAGTCTCCCTTCTCTTGTAAGGACTCCTTGCCAATGTTAATCTGTGAAGCAATGGCTTAACTGAAATATGCTTCTCACCTTGCTCAGAATAATAGCTTGCTTTCGCCAGCTAAGAAGTCAAAACTGTAGGAGCACTAATAATATATATATGCATTAGTATCAACTAAACAGTGTTCCTATCTAGGGTACCTTTCCCTAAAATGCTATAAAAGCATTTTATTCTATTCAGCTGTCAAAAATATTTACACTTATTGAAGTAATTGTTTGGCTTTGTAAAATTCAACTTAAATTTTAGAAACAGCATAATTAATTTATATGAATGATAAGGCTGTAACAATTTCTTCTTGACAGTTAATTATATTGCTTTGCATGTTCATTTATAATTTATTCTTTTAATCTAATAACAGTGTAAGTCCTCTCACAAAAATAATTTATGAGCACTAGAATATAAAGAATTGGGGAAATAGGAACAATGCATGGTTATGTTTTAACACTACTGTTTTGATTGGTCTTTCTGTTTGGCTTTAAACTTTAGGTCACGAAAGGGAGACACAATAGTTACAATGCTCTTATTAATGTAAAAGAGTTAGCATCCTGGCTCTTCAGTAAGTATAACTCTCTTCCTGTAAGTAAATCTATAAAGGAATTTCTCAACTGGATTTTCATATAGAGGACACCAAGTATTCTCCATAAAGCATTTATTTACTTATTCAAGAAATTCCAAAAATAGATTCCATATAGGTATTTATTGTAATACACTTTGAAAAATATCTGAGGGCAATAGAACGGAGAGCACAAATCTGAAGTTTGTCTTAAATATTTCATCTGTAAAATTATGATTTTACTTATTCCACTTCCCAAACACAAAATTCTGTTCCCTCGGCTCTCTTGCATTTTCAGTCCCACTATTTTCATCTTTATTCTCATCAGAAAATCCAATTCATAGACTCCCTTACTTTTTTTTCTACCTTATTGGCATTCTTACTGTTTTCATCTCCTGAGGCTGCATTCAGATTTTGGGGTTTTATGCTTGCGAACTATTTGCAGGACTCTTTTAAAGAAAAATAGTATATACGATGAGATATCACCTCATGCCCGTCAGAATGGTTATAATTAACAAGACAGGAAACAACAAGTGTTGGAGAGGATGTGGAGAGAAGGGAACTCTCATACACTGCTGGTGGGAATGCAAACTGGTGCAGCCACTATGGAAAACAGTATGGAGATTCCTCAAAAAATCAAGGATAGAACTACCATATGATCCAGCTATTCCACTGCTGGGTATTTATCCAAAGAACGTGAAAACATCAATGCATAAAGATACATGCACCCCTGTGTTCATTGCAGCGTTATTCACAATAGCCAAGACTTGGAAGCAATCTAAGTGCCCATCAAGGGACGAATGCATAAAGAAGATGTGGTATATATACACAATGGAATACTACTCAGCCATAAGAAACGATGAAATCCAGCCATTTGTGACAACATGGATGGACATTGAGGGTATTATTCAAAGTGAAATAAGTCAGAGGGAGAAGGTCAAATACCATATGATCTCACTCATTAAGTAGTAGATAATAACAACAATAAACAAACACATGGAGACAGAGATTGGATTGGTGGTTACCAGAGGGGAAGGGGGGAGGGAGGAGGGCGAAAGGGATAATTCGGCACATGTGTGTGGTGATGGGTTGTAATTAGTATTTTGGTGGTGAACATGATGTAATCTATGCAGAAATAGAAGTATAATGATGTACACCTGAAATTTATACAATGTTATAAACCAATGTTACCACAATAAACAACAACAAAAAACATATGCAGAAAGAAAAATAGTATAAAATACAAGGGAGGGGGCCTGCAGCTCAAGCTGCATTAGCTTTAAATCAACCTCTGCTTATCCTGTTTTTTCTCTAGTTAGAACAGGGATTCATCACTCAACCACATTCTTGTGGAATCCAAATCTCCAACTCATCAGATCTCACCTCCAGACGATGAGGTCAGGATGTAGAAAATAATATGACCTTGCACATTGCCACCACTATGGATTTATGATCAATAACCTGGTCTGAGTTCTCAGTGCTGGCTGCGAGTTTTACAATATCCCCTTAGTTAGCACTTTCCTAGTCTTCATAGAGGATATTTCAAGCATTCTCAATAAACCTCAAATCTCTGAGCCTCCCGCCTTTCCCATCAGTCTTAGCAGAAAATCTTGCCTCTTACTTTACAGGAAAGAAAGAAAGACTGTATTTAAGAAATCTCTCAGGTTCTTTTCACTAAACCTAATCACACAGTTGCTTATGCACCCATCCGTTTTCCTGCTGGTTACCTTAGTGGATCCAAACCTCTGTGTGTGCTTTGGATGACTTTCCCTTCTGCCTTTTTAGGGACTCCACTTTCTCAATCATCTTTTCCCTTCCCTGTATCCCCAACTTCTTCTCTTCTGGCTCTTTCCTATTTTCTCCAGATATGGACCTTCTATATTCTTCCTTTTAAGATAAATTTTCTTGACTTCTTGAAAGATTTATGTATCTTAATTATATTTACTTTTTCTACAACTCCTTTCATATGCTATTACCATCTGGTTTTAGCTTTGACCTCTGCACTAGAATAGAATTACTTAAGTGTTTTTGTTATTAAATACAATGGACACTTCTTTTTTTATCTTATTTACATTTCTGGAACTTGTTAATTTAATATTTTTATTGAGTGTTTCTTTGCCTTTGCTTAGCATATCTTTCCTCTTACCACTTTGTCTACTTCAATGAAACATTAAGTCTAGATAAGGGGAAAAAATATTCATAGGTATTTATATTTACATTTATAATATATATGTTATTGTGATGTTTATATTGCTAATGAGAAGAAAAAACCTAGCTATTAGGGTAAAAGATTCTTTTTAATAAATATTTCCTGTAGAAATAAAAATGACAAAAACTATGTTTGTAGTTAGTTTTAAGAGTCTATAAAATTATTGTTTAAAAAAAAAAAAAAGGTAAACCATGGAATGCTAAGATAAGCCACGTAGTTTTTCATGCTAAATTTGAGTCCAAGAGGTAGTTTAGAAAGGCTTTTGAAACTAACACAGGGAATTAAAGTAAATATAGACACAAATGGTTTTCTAATACTTGTAAAAACAATCAGAATAATATTAAACAATAATAATAATTAGAGAAAAATATCGTATTATAAATATTTCATGTCAATGATTTATATCAGTAATTTTAAATTTTAAAATAAATACTTGTATTCTATAAGATAATTTTCTGGTATATTAGCTAATTTTCATCAAATATGTGAGTTTATTTTTTATAGCATACATAATCAACATAAAATAGCATAATAGCATAACACAACATAATACAATATATTATAACTATCAGCTTTAATTTTCTTTGTTATGAGAAGTCTATTTCTTTAGACCCTGAAAACGAAAGATTGTCAAATTAAACTGATATAACATCAGTAATATAAAAATCTAATTTTTATATCAATGTGAGTTTAGAATAAAAATATCTCCAGCATATGTAAAAACTCCAAAACCAACATTCCAGCTTAAAGCCAAATAATTGGTCATTTTTGTCATTTTAATGATAGAAATCTATAAAAAGGAACTTTCAGATAAATGCACTATTAAAGACACTCTAATACAACATCTGTATGAAATTTCTCAATGGAAAATAACATTTTCTGAATTTACCTCACTTTTATTCAAAGACTCACAGCTGGATTTTCTTTAAAGAAATTTTTAAATTTCTGTCTCTCAGAATTAAACGAAAGAGTGAATCCATAACTTGAAGTAAGTTGTGATTAGTGCATAAGACGACTAGTGGTGTGGGAATGTGATCGGCATGACCTTCTTCTGCTACACATTTACATAAATTCACCTATGAATAAGCTGTCTTGATTTCTGGCATATAGCATGAAGATTACACAGTAATACTGAATAAAAATTAGGATTTGAAATTATTTTATATCTTGATTCTTTGGGAGATTTAATTAGCATAAACATTGCATAATATTATGACCAAGAGTGAGGACTGTGGGTATCTATCTCAAAGTCAGAATTTTCCAAATTATTTCCACTTGAAAGTGTAAAGTGAATGATGATTATGGACAACTTTGATCTCTCGGGTTAATTTAAAAAATCATTTTGAAACTAATGAATATAGGTTCTTAATAGTATACGTGAGATGAAAGGAAAATGTTTATTCATTTCAAATCAAGCTACTAAAATGCTTATTTTTTTAACAATGTGATCCAAAACTAGACAAAATATGATGTGCTCTTAAATTTTTTCTTATCCTATTCTTTGAACACCTCTGTGACATTAGAGTACCAGTTATTCCTATTTTTTAAATCTTCAAATATTGATCATAATATCGGACATAATTTTCAATTATAATTCCATTCTAAAATTATATATTTCATCTTGTGAGATTCTTTTAGACAATTTAACCATAGTTTAAGCTTTATCCAGGCCATGAAGTGTATTGGTTAAAAGTAGGGGTTTTGTAGATAGAGATGCCTGAATTTAATTTCCAACTCTATCACTTAGCCCTAGCTTTGCAATGTTGTACTAGTTACCCTTTTCATATTTTTTTAAAAAGAGGATAAATCTTACTTTGTATATGTGGTTGAGGAATAAATGAGATAATTAGGTAAAAATGCTCAGTTCACTTGCTGACATAGATTTGATATGGAAAGGGGAATCTACTTATCTTTTTTATCAACAAAGAATGTTATATGTCAATTATATCTCAATAAAAAATAATAAATAAATAAATAAAATAAGCTTGATTGTTGATGTTGATGCTATTATCCTCAAGTTATGATTAATTGCAGTTTAACAATCACAAAAATATTTAAATCTAATACTGAGAATAAATATTTTCTTGTGTCGTGTATTTATTCTTGTGCTCAAGACACCTATTACCATTGATGACGTCTGAGTTTACAACTAAAACATTTAAACTTACTGATTACTTATTGCATGACTATTTTGTACCAAGAATTATGCTCACCTGTGGGAATATAATGATGAAATATACATTGCCCCTCCCCTCAAAGAGCTCACAGTACTGTAGTAATTTGCAATAAAAGCACAATCTTAAAGTTTACTCACTTATGCATTGAGAAATTGAGACATCAACTAAAATGAGTAAGTGATTTATTAAGGGAATGAGATCCACTTATATGATTTATATTTAAAGTTTGTTTTTACAACTATGACTTAAATATTAACGGCAACTTCCGTACTTCAACTTTCATGGAACAGAGCAAATTTGATTATGGTGGTGTCTAAATTGAAGACTTGAAGCAAATCAGGGTCTAAAAATGCTTTTATTATATCCCTAAAATATTGCTTCTGCTCAAGGTAAATCTGTGCCTATGGAATGCTAAGTGAGCAATGAGTGGTCACCTGGATCTCTCAGTGTTCTGGAAATTCATCATCTCACATGCTCCTTGAGAGAGGACATAAATCACTTATGCTCCGACTTTAATCTGTAGCAGACTCTCCACTGTCATAAGGTTATTTCTCTGGTTTACATATGAGACAGAATTCCAGACTCAAAAAGCTTTACATTTTTATTTACATGCTCCCAAATCTTCTTGTAAAGAAATTAAATCAATAACAGCCATTGCGTAGGCCCAGCCCCAACCCAAGGTTACTCACTGGGAAGAACCTGCTTCCATTTTGCCAGGTGCAGCTCATCCCCTCCCTCCAGAAGTGCCCCAGGCCTCTCCTTATGGCAAAGCCATGCCCAACTGACCCAACCACCAGCTCCAGAGAGGGGAAGTTCTTCCACTGCCTTCATTTAAGGCCCCTCTCCATTCTTACTTCCTGCCGCAGGACATTATCTGACAGTGGAAATACCCAGTCACTGCAGGAGCACCGCTCCCCCACCTACAAGGGTAGAGTCTGATTCTCTGGCCTCAGTAAACTGATCACAATATATTGCAAGATCTAAGCTCAACTGGGGTCATTTTGTTACATTTATAATAATAAAAATGTGGAAACAACCTACAAATCTATCAATAAAGAAATGACTAAATAAATTATGAGGACTCTATACATTAGAATGCCATGGAAAATGATGACATAAACCTATATAAAGTTACGTGGAGAGCCAGCCCTGATGGCCTAGAGGTTCAAGCTAGGTGTGCTCTTCTTTCGAGGCCCGGTTCAGTTCCCAGGTGTGGAAGCACACCACTTGTTTGTCAGCACCCATGCTGTGATGGCGGCTCACACCGAAGAACTAGAAGGACTTACAACTAAAACATGCAACTATGTATCAGGGCTCTGGGGAGAAAAAAAGAGAGAGAGAGAGAAAGATTGGCAACAGATGTTAGCTTAGAGTGATTCTTTCCCAGCAAGAAAAAAGAGGCACAAGTGATATTAAAAAATATATATATATATATAGTTATTTGGAATGAAGATGATGGGAAGATTCTATGAGTCAATCCATGTGAAGTGCTTAGGACAGTGCTGGGCACAGAGAAAGTGCTCAAGAGTTGTGGTTAAATGGAAAAAGAGACTAAGAAACAGTGTTATAGTTCAATAGCATTTTATTATTAAAATATATTCATCCTTATGTGTTTACATACATAGAAAAATATATAAACCCAAGAAAATTAAATCATAACAGATGTTTAAAATAAAAGAGGTAGAGGAAGAAAATGTTTAATGCTTTTGTCAGGAGTTGTAAAAGGCAAGAAAAATATGCAGGACTCCTTGACGGCTTTTACCATGAAGAGATATGATAGGAAAATTGGAGAGAGAAGGTGGTTGCTTTATTGGAGCCTGTATTGTTTATATATATGTATATTTGTATATATATAAAAGAAATTATCTCCACTCATTTCCCCTCCTAAAGCCAAGAGAAGGTTGTGTAAGAGAATTACTCAAAAAGGCAGGATGTGTTGGTAAGGCGGGAGAAAATGCTCTTTATTGTAGACCTGAGTGTCAGCTTAACCCAAGATTGTTGACTTGATTTGGTTCTATCAGAAGGCCAAAGAGCTTGGAGAGGCTAGTGTGGTGGAATCACAAGGTCCACTGGGGCAAGGACGACCTCAAATAAAACTCCTTCTCCTGTGCCTGCAGTGCCCAGATCTGGGAACCACGATAACAGGAATATTATCATACCAGCCAGAGGTTTTCATAGTTTTGGAAAAGAAGCCTACATATCCAAGGAACGACGCTTAGGTTCAAAGCCGGGAGGGGCCAGATAAATGAATATCACCAGCATTCACAATGGCTGGTTAAGGATGACAGTTCTTTGTTTTTGCCCGTTCATGTGACCATCCATCTGCCCACACTGAGCCTATAGACAATGAGCTAGATTAGCAGTAGTGGTAACCAAAAGAAAAGGGACAGCAACCTGCCATAGGCATGATGAAAATCAAAACCTATTTTCCTTTCACCTCCAACACCAGGGGATAAGTACAGGGAAATAGGACATAGCAAACCCCAGCTCTCCTTGCCTCTACCTCATACACCAGTCACCAGTCTAGTTCTCTGACTAGTAGATGACACTTCAATTAAATGAGATTACACCTTAAAGTGAACAGGACTATTATTTAAGTGAAAAGAGACTGTTTTTCTACAGAATGTGACTGTAAAGTTTTGGAACTGGACAGAATTGTTAAAAGAACCAGATATCTGGTTAAATAGAGCACATTTGGTAGCAATTACTATTAAAAAAACTTCATGTCTCTCTTAAAATGAGTCGAGATTCCTAACTATAGTGGAGACGTAATAAAATGCGAAAATTCTCCTCTTCTGTCTTGTCCTTCCTTTTCCCGTCTCTAGTGGTTGTGATGGTGTGATAGACACTTGATGGACTTCTGCACAGGGGTAAGGAGAAAGAAAAGGAAAACCTCTCAGAGCTGCTACACTCAAAGGGTTTAGTGAGAAAAAGGGTTCTTTATGTTTCTGTGTAGCCCAGCGTCTCCTCAGGTAGGAAAGCAGATCTGTGAAAAGAATATTTCTGGGCCATTGTGCCTGCTCTCTTCCTGGGGACTTGAAGCAAGTTTGCTTATAACTGGATGTAACATAGGTAAGAAACCAGCAGGAAACCTAATTCTTGGTCTGATCACAACTAGCACAATGCAATTTGTAAGATGTTATTTTGAATACTAATGTCCTAGATTTAAATTATACCTGGATGTATTATTTTGCTTTTCTATGATTAGAACAAAGTCATTTTGGAAAATCACCAGCAATACTATACAATTACCTAAGAGCTATAATTTTTTTCGTTCACATTAGACTTAAATTCCTTCTCTGATAAGTTAGTTTGTCTCTTCTGTGCCTAGAAATATTCAGCTTGTGCCTGAATTGATCTTCTCTCAACCAAATACCAGATCAACTTCAAAGCAAGTTGAATTGCTGACACGATTACCATGTCACAGCACCGAGTATTTACTTGGAATTGGAAACAGGATGCAATGCAGTCTGCTTTCAGTAATTTAACTGTGTAGAATCTAAAGTGAGGAAAATAGCCTATACTGTTTAAATCTTTCTCACTGGACATAAGGGGCTATCTATGATAACCACAGCAACTAACATGAAATAGACAAGAATATCATAGAAATCACAATGATCGATTTTTAATTTCACAGCTTTTAATTATTTGGAGTCACTAACATCAAGTGAAGAAAACACATGTTCCTCTTATTAGGGTGGTTCAATCACGGGGGACGCTAGGACTAAGTTGTAGGAATGAGTCACCTGTATTGCAAAAGAACCAATTTCCATTTGCTAATGTGTTGTCAGGAAAGTCCATTGGCCAGCCTGAGTGCTGTCATACTTAGAGCCAGTTGTCAGCCTAAATTAGCAGAACCATTTTTCTTTCCTTGTACGAACTGTTTATAGATCACCAAGAGGAAGAACAGCATTTAGATGCATTGTGTTTTAATGGAAAGAGCAAAGGTCATGATGCAGACAGTTTTGAATGCGTAGAATTTTTCTTTTCCCTTTTTAATACTGAAACATAAAAATGACTTGTATTATAAAAATACTACATGTATTATAATAAAAATAATAAATATGCAGATTATAAGAATAATGCATATATAAAAATACACACTCATATATAAGTTCCTCTTTTCCTGTCATTTCCAGGTTGACCCAAAACTCTTTCTAGAAATAATCAATGTTATCAGCTTATGGTATTATCTTCTTGTCATATTTTTTTTGTCAAATTTCAATTTAACTTCTGTATAGCCCTTCATTCTATTAACACCCAATAGTAATTTACTTAATCGGTTCCTTATAGTCATTTAAATTGTTTCTGGTTTCCCACTATCACCCCTACCCCCGCACCCCAAATACTACAAAGAACATACTGATGTAAAAGTAAGTACTAGTTTGAATTCCAGTTTTGCTATTCCCTAGATATATGACTCTGGGTGAGTTATTTCATCCTTTGAAACCTCTAATTTCTTATTTGCAAGTATGAAGAAAATAATGCTAACCAGTACTGTGGCGAGAACTAAATGAGATGATGTAAGCATGACACTTCAGCTTCATAATGGTGTGAGCACTGCTGGGAACAAAGGCACACATGCAAGAAAAATCTTTAGTCCTGTTTATATTTTGACTTTCTAAAAATAATGAAAACACACATTTTATGGAGAACAAAAAGTAAAGTAATGCCATAGACTGTAAAGAAGAGGAGAATGATGAACACAAATCACAATGGGAAATGATAATTTTTTTTGACCAGTCATTTTGCAAATGGATTTCTTGGTCTGAATATTAATATATCTGAGTTAGGAGTGGTGGATGGCTGATAGTCATGTATTTCTACAGAATGCTCTGATTATATTAATGTTCTTTCAAAATATATAAAAAGACAAGTTTGAGGGGAAAAGGACAAAAGCAATTTCCCAAATTAAGCTTAATAGTGGCACAAGACAGAAATATACACTCTGCATTGTGTCAGCTCTCAGCTGACATAGGTTGAAGACACCTCAGAGAAGATGCACATAATCATCAGAATATTATTTATAAAGCATATTTCACTCATTTTGAAAATAGACATACTTTTTTAAACATACTTGTTACAAAATGCATATACGTATACATATAATATTCTTATTTTATTTGGAATAATGGTAAATAAATGAAATGTTTGGGAGCCTCACAGATTCATAGTACTGAAATATATTATGATTATAGATGTGAGCTACTCAAATATCTTTTTCAAAGGTAATTTCTTTTTTTACTGAGGAAGATTTGCCCTGAGCTGACATCCATTGCCAATCTTCCTCTTTTTGTATGTGAACCACTGCCATAGCATAGTCACTGACAGACGAGCGGTGTAGGTCCATGCCTGGGAACCGAACTGGGCTGCCAAAGTAGAACGTGCTGAACTTAACCACTAGGACACGGGACTGACTCAAAGATAATTTATTTTTTCTCTAGAGTGGTTATAATATCTTCTCAGGTAAAGAAACATGGTGGGTCAATAAAAATATCATTTTTATGTCTGGGTTAGGTTAATCTGTATGCAGTAATTATTTGTATGATATATTCTTAAAAATTACATTTTAGGGATAGTTCCATTAATGTAGTACAATTAAACCTGAGGAGTGACACTTTGTTTGAAATCTTGAGGTAAAATTATTATTTGCATAGAAGGTAATTGATTATTATGCAGACAACTTTATCCTTTTCTTTTTTTTTTTCTTTTGTGAGGAGATCAGCCCTGTGCTAACATCTGCCAATCATCCTCTTTTTTTTCTGAGGAAGACGGCCCTGGGCTAACATCCGTGCCCATCTTCCTCCACTTTATATGGGACGCTGCCACAGCATGGCTTGCCAAGCAGTGTATCGGTGAGCGCCCGGGATCCGAACCGGCGAACCCCGGGCTGCTGCAGTAGAGTGCGTGCACTTAACCGCTTGCGCCACCAGGCCAGCCCCAACTTTATCCTTTGCTATAGTACAATAACCAAAATAACTCCTTAAGAAGAAATTGAACTGTGATTGCAAACGGTTAAAAAAATTTCCATTCTCTCCTAGACAAGGAAAGAACGCAGGCATGTTTGTTACCTCACTACTTGTGGCACGCACTTTGCACATCTTTCTGATACATGGAGCATTTTGGCCTCTGTTTCTCTTCTGCTGAGTATCTTTGCCCCTCTTCCTTGGGATCTTGCTCAGGGACCTTCATTTCCCTTCCTCACATCATTTTCCCAAGAGGTTTTCGGTCTCCTCTCCTCCCACTGAGCCGAGCCTTTTGTGATTGTGACAATGAAGCCGTTTCGACATGTGTGCATGTTTGAGGCAGAAACGTAAGAGAAAGGACGCAGGTGCATCTTTGGAAAAGGTTCCCCATTTATTTATTTCAAAAGTCCGTACACATCTCTTGGTATCTCCTAAGAAGCTTAGCTTTCCTTGGTATTTTACCTAAGATGATAATTTATCATCCAAACTTGGACACATTTAGAGTGAAAGAAGGCACTAACCACATGGAACCCTGGGGAAATAGGCATAAACCAGGACTGTCTCAGCAAACTAGGACATATGTTCACCCTAATTTTAACTAACCTTACATTTGCTTTTCAAAATTATTAAATTAAAACACATAAAGGAATAAACTTCAAACTCATAGGGAATATTACAGTTAATAGTAAAGTAATTCTATGATAACATCAGTTTGCCTTACCAGAAAATAAAAGATCATGCTTATTCAATTTCCTATAAAAGAGACCAATACATCTTATTATTAACATCAATAATGCAAAAGGCATCTTAGTAAATTTAGGGTCTTAGAGAAATCATAAAGAATGTTGAAGCATGAGAGAGAAATTATGATGTATTGCTTGATTTTGATTTAAATAAAATTAAGCTAAATGGAATTTCTTATGATGTGTTATTTTAAAGTCAAATCTATGGAGCTATTATAGTAATCTATGTGTTAGCTCTTGCAATTATATTACAAATTCCATGTTTTGACATGTTACCACATTTTACTTGATGTATTTATGTTGAGACCAGAATATTTTACTCAACTAAGAGAGAAATAGAAAAATGTTTAATAATAAATATAGTGCAAACATTGCATTTGTACTTGAAATATGTAGTAAAATATGATTTTTTCTGAAGTTAATCTTCAAAATTAGAGGCATTTTATGATTGCCAACTTGGATTGTTTATGTTGATTGATTTATTTTCCGAATTTGTTCCTTTCTTTAAATTTTTAAAAAGTTTTTAATGATTAGTTTAATTTAGCAACAAATTGCTATCATTTTTTGACCCAACAGTGGATATGTAAAAGTAATTCTTGTTCATTCTTGAGAAATTCACTGCCATGACTGGGCCTCTCTGCAACCCTACCTGCATGGCACTGGGGGACCATGCACACGGTCTTAGAGATAACCCTAAGCTTTCCATGTCTCTCATCCAAGACCCTTCTGGTCATCTATTCACCACAGCAACGTCATACCCATCCATGGTGCTCTGTGTTCTGAAACAACCTCTTTGAAATCTCCACCAAACCCTAATACCCTCTAAAACCACTGTTCAATGATCAGCAAACTCCTTTATATCTTCAACTTGTACCTCTTTCATTTTCACTTACCATGTAACTCAGAATCTGGAAATGCGGTTGCTCTCTTCTAGCTCCCCACAGCTCTTTCTAGACGTTGTTCTTCCTATCCTTGAGAAAAAGTCCCTTGCTCTTTCAGGCTATGATTATGCTTATTACTGTCCTCATTCCTCATTACTAAAGACCACTGACCTCTCAATTAGCCTGGTGGTTGTGTAATGGTATCACATTTTGGATTGAAAATGTGTGTTCCCAAAACCTAGTGAAGTACTTTTTATGTGAATAGTGGCCAGTTGTATACATTCTTTTGTGAAGTGTTTGTTCATATCATTTACCCGTATTTAGTGAGGTGTTTGTCCTTTTATCACTGATTGTGGGAGTTCTTGATATATTGTGAATATCAGTTTCTTCTTAAATATACATATTATATATATTTTCCCCCATCTGTGGTTTGCCTATTCATTTTCTTAATGATGTCTTTTGAGGAGCAGATGATTTTAATTTTGGTGAAGTCTAATTCATCTTTTTTTCTTTTACTGTTATTACTTTCTGGGATCCAAGTTGTGAAAATAGTTTATATGTATTCTTCTAATAACTTTATATTTTTAATAACGATATTTAAATCTATGAGCCTTTTTAACTTACTTTTTGTGTATTGTGTAAGATATGGGTCATAATTCACTTCTCTTCTATGTGGATGTTCAATTTCATTTGTTGAATAGAATTTCATTTTCCCATTGGAATATTTTTGCACTTTGTGGACAATCAAATAACCATATGGGTCTATTTCTGGTTTCTCTGTTCTATCTCATTAATCTATCTTTTGATCATTATACCATACTACATTGTTTTGATTACTGTAGTTTTATTTTGTCTCAGAGTCAAGTAGTGTAAGTCTTCCAAATATGTTTTACTTTATTAAAGTTGACTTAGATATTCTAGGTCTTTTTTATTTACACATTAATTTTAGAATCAGCTTCTCAAATTCTGCAAAAAAAAAAAAAGCATACTGGGACTTTGAGGTTACATTAAATCTACAGACCAATTTATAGAGAATTTTCATTTTAAAAATAATGATTCTTCCAACACATGAACAAGGTATATCTCTATGTTTATTTTGATATTCTTAAGTTTCTCTCGCTTTATTTTTTGATCAGACTAATAGATGTTTTAATAGTTTTGTTCATCTTTTCAAAGAAGCAAATATTTGCTTTGTTAATTATCTTTTTTTACGCATCACATATTTTATTGTTATCTGATCTAACATTCATTTTTCCTTCCTTCTTTTTCTAGTTTCTTTTGGTGGTCATTGATTTTAGAACTTTGTACTTTTCTATTTTTTTTCTAATTTTTCTTTTTGTAACTTGTCTATATCTCCCTCTAAGTACTGCTTTAGCTGCATCCAACAACTTTTGTCATGTTGTATTTTATTATCATTTGTTAGAAATATTTCCTAATATTCCTTCAGATTTCTTCTCTGAGATCTGGATTGTTTAGAAAAGTATAGTAATATACATTTACTATACAATATTAATTTTCAAATATTGGGGGAATCTACCAATATTTTACTGTTATTTTTTCTACTTTAATTTGATTGTGGTCTTAAAATGTATTCTGCGTGATTTCAATCAATTGAAGTTTTCTAAAACTTGTTTTATGGCCCAACATACTGTGTTCACAGGAAAGAATGTATATTCTTCTATTGTGCTTAGTGCTTAGTGCTCTATAAATATCTGTAAAGTCAAGATGATTGACGGTCTTGTTCATATTGTCTTTATTTATTTTTTGGTGTAACTGTGACATCAATTACTAAGAGGGCTATCTAAAATCTCCAACTATGATTGTGAAGTTGTCCTTTTATCCTTATTATTCTGTTTTTGTATATATTTTAAACTCTGTTTTTAGGTCCATTCGTATTTATTTTTATGTTTTTTAATGTATTAATTCCATTATTATTATGAAGTATCCCTCTTTATGTTTTGTAATGCTCTATGTTTAAGAGTTATTATATCTGATATTAATAGAGTCACTCCATTCAATGGAGGACTAGTGTGATATTCCACAGAATATCAAAACTGTTATGTCCTCTGTGCACTATATTGGGACAGAGCAGGGGAGTTAAGTTGTCTCATGACACTTAATGTATACTTCTGTCTTTCCTATAGAAATTGAACTGCTTTTGATGAATGTACTCTTCACATTAATAGCTGCATACCAAGTTCCCGAGCCATGTTGATCTCTTTTATTGGATATGCTTGTCAATGGAGCTTGAAGCTACCACTAAGTTAATTTATAGAAACCCACCGTTATCCCTCATAATCCATTTGCATGTTGCTGAGGTCAACAGGAATCAAATGGGATATGATTGGCACCTTTACCCTTGCATTCATTAAAACTTTGAAGGTGGTACTTTCTCCCATTTCATCTGGGATACAGTGTTGCTTCATTTTAATGATATTGGTGTCCAGGGGAGGTGAGGCAGTTTTAAGGACTTTCGTATAGCCTCTTCTACCTTAACAGCTTTTACTCCACAATTCAGAGAAACAATGTGAAGGAAGCTTCGACCAACTGCTACAATGTATGAATTCAGAGACCAGAGCAATGATAACTGGGTAAATCTGAAGATGTTGCATTTTATGTGAGTTATCTTGGATTAGGACATCATTTATCAGCTGGCTTCTATCACTCCCACTCAAACAGGATTCCAAAGTAGCATTTTGGATTCCCTGTCACTGGTGTCATCTTCTATATTCAAGAGCCTTCAAAAAGTAGGGATATTCTCCTTTCCTCAGCAAATGGAAAATGGTCACAGATCTCTTTGGGGAAAGACTAGGGGGATGTTTATCTTATATTCTAATAGTGGTATTGCTGTGTTCTTCCTCAAGGGGAACCAGCATTCCTTCAATTAGTAGATATTGGATCTGTGCAGTGACTTATATCTAGAACTTGGATACAAAACTGTAACTTTCCATTTTGGTGGCTGCACCAGCCTTCTGCTTGCCAGCACTCTTTTTTTGTTGTTGTTATGCAAGTTACATAACACCCTATCAGCTGTACTTGGAACACCACGATCTCTCAATCATCCCACAAATCCTTGAGGGTCAAGGCACCTTGATTGCTACTCTGATCTTGCTGCCCATTATAGTAATTACATCCACCTTGCCTTTGATGGTTAAGTACTGCCACCTGGCCTCTGATATTCCAGAATTCTGTGGAAGTGATGCCCAGTCCTATCTGCTCACACCAGCCTGCACAGGAATCCATCACTGAGCTTCATAAAGATGCCTCTGCATCTCCTCTACTGCATCCCCAACACCACCAAGGCATTCCTTATTGCCTTAAAAGGCAACATGCTATAGATACTCCTGAGGAAAAGAAGTAGATGGTGAGGTGGTAGGTTTTCTGGTTTTATATAACAATGTATCTTAACTTTTTCACCTCTCTGAGCTTTCTGACTTTTTCTTCAATATCCTACCAAGGCAGTTCTCGAATCTTCACCTCATTTACTGTAAGCTATCATTGTGTACAAACTTCAAAAGGATTAGCCCAGCATGGTATTATAATTGGTTTCAGGTGTCCCTGCCAGGTTATTGAACTCTGAATCAAGGATGAGTGTTCTCAGGTTATTAGATTCTTCCCTTTCCCGTCTTACATTCTTCCTCCTCTGGTCAAATGTATTTCCTCTAGCTCTTGTCTATACACATTAGCTAGGTCCTACAGTTCCTTTGGGCAGTTTGCTATTTTCATCTGGACTTAGACCCACATCTTTCTGCTCCGGTTTGCTGATGCTGATCTTGTTTAATGGTATACAGACAATAAGTGATGTGGAAAGACAAATACTGAGGAGGATAAGCAGCAATGTGTGAGGAATCTGCTTCAGGTGAGGTGTCTGCAATGTCTCCAAACAAAAGAGACTGTTGTCCTCTGGTAGGGTGGGAAGCTGCTTCTGAAAGCCCAGCAAGTCAGGGGTTCAGTGAAATACACAGTTTTGACTTTTTCAGGATTGTCCACCCAAAGTCTCCACCCCAGATTTCAAGGTCTTACTCTTTTCCTACTAAGCATTGACTTTAATATTGGAAATTTGTTAAAGAAATGAATCTCGTATCCTTTGTAGCTCGCCCCCCCCTTATACTTAGAACGTAGGCCTGATTTTCAGCATAGTCTGACCTGTGACCTAAAGGTCTCTCTAGATATCACCATCGCTGTAGAAACTTTATCTTTCACAATGTTCCTTGAGTTGATAGTGATTGATCTGCACCTGCCATTTTCTTTTTTCAAAATTCTACAGCAGCTAAAAAATTTTTAATTACTGTTATCTCCATACTGTTTACATGCCAAAGGTACTATATACCTTACCAGTTCATCTTGCATGGGTGCTTCATCTCACCATAAGTGAGAATCTTAATAATTGTGATGCTACTGCATGTCAGAGGTTAAAACCGTGGGTCTACACCAGAGATGGGATCCTCATTGCCTAAGGACCTATCAGTGATCTAGCTCCAAAATCCCATCCTGGGGATTCAATTTTTAGCACCGCTCCTCAGTCCAACTAGTGTAATCTTGATCCTTCTGAAGACAGAGCCTGAGAAGACTGAAGGACACAGGGAGTGGAACAAGGGGAAAAGGAAAAGAAATACAAAGGTATCACAGGAGACTGGTGCTCAATCACAACAGGACATTCTGAGGAGCCTTGTGAAATGCATCTCATGTCTGTTTGCCTGGGGGTTTCCATAGGCCATTGTCCAGTGTTGGCTCTGCAGATAATAACTCCTCTGTACTTTTTTCGTAGGCAAAGTCTTGTGTAGGGAAGTGAGATGTTCACTGTATAGGGTCAAAGCAAGGTACTATCTGAGTAGAGCTGAATGAAGCTGGTTGAAACCTGTTCATAGGTGGTCATGACAGCACCATGTCTGGGGTAAGAAGTGGGACCAAGAGAATCTGCAGCAATGCATATATTTTTTTTTTGCATATTTTTTAACTTCCTGTAGAATGAATGTTCTTCATACACACTTAAGAAATGCTATTATATAATGGTATATATGGAATGGTCTATATTTTATTATGTTCAGCTACACTAATTAAGGTATATGATACTTGACTTGCCCAGAAACACATGATGTTTTTTGTGAAGGAATTCTTAGTTAACAAAATTCTCAGATTAGTCAAAATTGTTATATAAAACTGAGAATCAGGTAGAACATTTAGAGATTCAACCTTATTTTTTCAGCAAGTAATTGTCTGAATTAGAGATGAAATCGCCTGCTTTGCATGCTTCCATTTCACCCTCTTCTTTCCAGGACAGACAGCGCTAAGAGAGCAGGGTGTTTTCCTTCCCGTTAACTCCAGTTATGGCATCAGATTCTTTCTGAACATAATGCTTTGGGAAATCTTAGTTGGAACATGGGATGAAATATAATTGCTATTTCTAGAATAATTTTAAGTAGAAAACTCTTCTCTTTCCTTTTCTTTCTTCTCTTTTCCATGATTTCTAAGGATGGAAACAACACACATTTCTCTCCAAAATTTTGATTATTCTAATATTTAGAGGTATAGCTTATGATAAAATACAATATATTATACTTTTTATTAGCCATAATAAATTTACTTAGCAATGTGTTCTATATCTCTCCAAATATTTCTAAAATAGAAATATTGATCAGGTCACTCTTAAATTAACTGAGCAACAATAATTCCAAAAAAATTTGTTTATTTGTGACATAATTTAATAGGGTGGACTAAATGTAAATAAAATGAGTTATTTAGGCTAAATTAAAATTTCAAAAAAGTATAAGAGTACTTTTGACAAATCTCACTGAAATGCTAAATGGCAGTTCAAGTTATCCTTTATGAGGAAATAAATCTTTTTAGAAATGGAGATTTGTCTTCAAGTTGGAAACAAGTTTTGAAATGAGCCCTTGTGTAGCTTCACTGCAGATGTCATGAGAGATTTTTGAAGCCTATAATACACTCAGTAATGTTTTTAATGTGGACAGACACACAAGTTTGGTAGTAGGAGACTGTATTTGAAGAAATAATAGAACCCTGTGGGATCCAGGCCAGTGGACTAAGGGGGCCATACAATCCCCGAGTCAGGAATTTAGGAATCAGTGTTTTGAATTATGTACCCTTTCTTGAACTTTGGCACAGTTTCTTGAAACATAAAATTTGAAGATATTTGGAATTCTTTTTAAAATTTTTTTCTTTTCTTTTTTTTTTTCTTGTGGTGAGGAAGATTGGCCCTGAGCTAATATCTGTTGCCACTCTTCCTATTTTTGCTTGAGGAAGATTGTCCCTTGAGCTAACATCTGTGCCAGTCTTCCTCTATTTTGTATGTGGGATGCCACCACAGCATAGCTTGAAAAGCGGTGTGTAGGTCCATGCCTGGGATCCAAACCCATGAAACCCAGGTGACTGAGGCGAAGCACACAAACTTAATCACTACACCACTGGACTTGCCCCCTGGAATGTTTTTTAATTGCTCTCAATTACATAAGTTCAAGATGGGTAAGAAGTATGTTATAATTAATTCTCTTTTACTTATAGTAAAGTGACTTTTCCCCTTTTTTCCTAAATAAAATTATCAATGAAATGGCATAACAATGTGGAATAGTATTAAGCTGGATAATTTTCTTACGTAAATCATAAGATTTACTTCATATCTCTTCTCTTCCCACAATATTTCTGGTGCTATTTCTAACGTCATTCAGGAAGAACAGAAATCCACAATTTCATCTTTAATGATCAATTCAAAATAAAGCATTACATTTCATAGGACCCCAATAGATACCAATTTGGCTCTTAAAAATGAACAAAGCTACCAATCAAAATCTATGTTTTAAAACAAAGTTAGTGACTTACACTGTCATCCCAAATATTTAGCTTTAGAAACGATATTCAAATATGCATATGTGTTAAATTTAAATTGATTCTATTTATTTCCAGGGAACATGCTGCTATCCAGGTATACTTCTAATACTTTTATCTCTTAAAATAATGGCAATATAAGGAAAATATTTGCTGATAAATAGCAAATATTTTGACACATTTCATAAAAAGCCATCTTTTAATAAAAAGCAATTCATAAGATAAAAATCAAAACTGGATAATAAAGAATTATAATGAATTAAATTATATTTAAACTCCACAGATATTGTTTTGGTATAAAGACATAGGTTCATAACTTATTAGGGATAATTTTGTATAAATTTAAAGATTCTTCCAATTAGACATAATGGCTAGATTTTGATATTTCTTAATTGGTTTCCTTTCCTTTTAATCCAAAAATTAAATTTTTGACCCTTTCACAAACCATTAAATCTGATTTGGAAACTTTATCATTGAGTCAATGGATTAGTTCGGAGAAAGTGACCTTCTTAAAGGTCAAGCCCTGGAATTCCTTCGATCAGTGAATTTCAGGGCTTATTTTACTTGGCTGAGCTTGGTCTGTATCCCCATGTAATTAGGATGAGTGTGGTCACCCTTTTTTGTGTCATTGCTATGAAAACAAATTGGTTTATGTGCTCTTGTTTCCTAAGGAGAAATAATTCAGGAACAAATTGAGGAACGAATAGCTCCTGAACAATCTGGGAGTGGGGGTGACTCTCTAATTCCTGAGATAATGAAAGGGTGCTAGTCTACCTAAATCATGATCAGACTCCTTAAGAAAGAGCCAAGGAGTCCTTCCAAGGACTGCTTCTTCAGATGCAAGAAAGTAGACAAAACCCTCAAAGACAAAGAGGCACGTCTGAGGCACATAATTGTCCTTCTAGATATTCTCTGAGATTATCTGAACTATAGACATGTGGGCTAGCAAACAGAGAAGTCCTCTGGTCTAGAACCTTACTACCAGAGGGGATACGGAAGGGAGTTCCCAGACCTTACCTTAAATGCCTGGAGATATTTTTAAAGCGCTAAAAGACATCATAGGCACCATAAGAAAGCTATTTCAACAAACTAAGACGGTCAGTAAGATTCCAGGTGATCTGGAAAGTATGGACTTAGAATCATCCCCAGTAATCTGTTTTGAGCTTCAAAAAATGCAGTAAATTTCTTAGTAGAGAGTAGTAGAAATAACATTATAAGAATAAAATTGCCAAATTGGAGAAAAGTAGATGTCCTGATTCAAAGGCCAACCAATCACAAAATTTAGTGGCCCTTTACTCATATGAACGATATTCTCATTTAGTTTTCTCTGTTTCTTTCTCTGAAGGCCCAGTTAGGAAAACCTTCTGTGGTTATAGCCTAATGCTTTTTCTAACTCACCAAAATTTACCTGTCCTATATAGTAACTTTTTGGCAGTTTCCTCTGTGTTACTGTCTGTTAGCAAGACAGCACATAATAGCATCAATTAAGACAACTAGGCCCCACCCCATTTTCCTTTTTCAGGTAATAGTTGTTTTATCTAGAGAGAAATCAGCTTTTAAATATCCAAGAAGTTATAAGTATATGTAAATATATGTTTCTTATTGGCAAATGTTTTTCAATTATAAAATAATAGTTTGTTAAATTCATATACAGTTATCCCTCAGTATCCACAGGAGATGGCTTCCAGGACCCCCAGGGATACCAAAATCTGGGCATGCTCCAGTCCCATATATAAAATGGTACAGTATTTGCATATAACATATGCATATCCTCCCGTATACTTTAAATCATCTCTAGATTAGTTATAATACCTAATACAATGTAAATGCTATGTATATAGTTATTATACTGTATTGTTTAGGGAATAAGGACAAGAAAAAAGATCTGTCTATGTTCAGTACAGATGCAACCATCATAAGCCTTTCAATCTGGGCAGTTGATTGACTCCTCTGATGTGGAACCCCCACAGATATGGAAAGCCAACTGTATGCATAGAAATATATTACATAGTATATTCAGATTTTGTAATTTGTTCTGAACAAAAAACATGTACATTAGGCCATTCAGATGATAAACACTTTTACTCTCAAAATTCAATGTGGTTAAACATTTGACCTAAATTGTGAAATGTATACCAGAGCTGGGAATAGAAACTAAGTATACTAGATTTTGGTTGTTTTCTGGAAGTCCAACTTCTAATTCCCTTCCTAATGTCTTCCTATCTTCCTCCTAGGAATCATATTTCCCCCTGTTACAAGCTGACAGGCCACTTTCTCCCTCTCTGCTGCTAGTTCACTTAATGTTGGAAGTGTCGCAGGTCATAACTATGGTAGTGGTGGCAAGGTAGTCAGGCTACATTCGGCTCTGTGAGTGTGTTTCTAAATTTCCTGCTGCATAACCCTCTGGAGATTCCCTGGGATTCTTCCCATTCTTCTAATAAATTCTTTAAACTTCCCATTTACTGTGTGACCTGTCTACACCCTCACTTTTCCATTCTTTCCAGTAAATTTCTTTCTACTTAAGATAACAAGAAGTGTTTCTGTCTGCCTCGTTCAATATGTGGGCTTAGAATGAGAGAAGTTATGGTAAGAATGTCAATGAGGTAGACTGATGTGGACTATGGATGATGTAATTCCCATGAATCACACTACGTGTCTCAGGTCAATGACAGCAACTATGCTGAGAGAATTGGCCGTGTAAGTCTATATGTAAATCAAACCAAGGTGAGAAACTATGAGTATTACTAACTACGTAAACTCTGCCCTTTATAATTTAAATTGCATTTTGTTTCCTTTTGGCTAGGTTTATAAAGTGTTAGGAAAGGAGTCAAGGCAAATAGCTTAAATTTTTGAATGGAATTTGGTTCTCACTCTAAAATGTTAGCTAGGCCTTCTTGCTATCAATATGTGAGAGAAATGTTATATTGACAGATAAATTTGTGGTTTGGATTAAGAATATGAAAAATAGTCTATATCAATTTTAGATTAAAATGTAAAATTGTCATGTAATGGCTATCAACATTACCCAACAAATAGAAAAATGAGGACTATTCTATTTTTCTATCTTTTTCTATTTTAATCTTTGAAGAGCATAAAAGGTGGAGTCAAAAATATGGTAGTCATTGCAGAGTACAACTCCTCATTTTAGTGGTGAGAAAACTATGCCTCACTCCCTGTGCCTTACACTGTATCGTATGGACATTCCAAAGACCTCAAACTTCTGTGTAATTGCCTAAATTATGTCCATGAGAAGATGATTGCTCTTTTTGTTTTTGTTGTTGTTCACACCCATTTTTAAGTCTTAAGAACTATTAAGAATTTTATTTATAAAGAATTTTTGTATAATATTCTGAAGGGCCTTTATATTTAGGTCCTTGGGTTTTGTCCACTTCTCACTAATCTCTATAATTGATTGGCTAGTAAACTTGTAACTTCTCTTTATTTTTAAGGAGTTCTTGTATTATTATCTCAAGTATGGCAAATTACACATTTGTACAAGATAGATCCATCATAATATAATCTGAATGGGAAGTAATGATAGTTTTGATCAAAATATTGCTCCTGGGTAAGAGCTACTGCTTTTAACTTCCTTATTTATTTTAGAAAAAGACAATGTAATTGTCACAATGACCTCAAAGAAATAGTATAATTTAAACATGTCACAGATCTCCCTTAAAATATAAAAAATAAATCAGATACTCCCTTCTCATTGATCAAATCAGGCTCAATATTGTTCCTCATTGATTAAAAATTCATACAATTTACTTATAATGCAGAGCCATTTTAGAGTGTGTCTGTGTTAATTACTGCTGATATAAATCCTGATTACCTAAGTAACCAAGAGCATTATAAATATCATCTTGCCTAATCTGATCTATGGAAATCTCATTTTTAAAAAAGAATCTGATTATAATTAATTGTCATTGATTTGGAACGAATAAGTATCCAATTCTATCTCGTCCAAATAGAAATGGAGGCCAATGTCGCAGTTACTTAATGAAAGGGTTGGTGCTGCAGTGTGGACAGGCTCACTGCTTTCCATTACCCACATCTCTGTGTTGTATCTCACAACTGAAGACCTCCGTGGAGGGCAGATTTCCCGGAAAAATATTGTGAGAATGTTCTATGACATAGTTGAAAGTCACTAAATGTCTCTGCCACTCAGAGAAGTTGCTAAAATGACAAAGATTATTCCTTTTTTTTGAAAACTTGTCTGGCTAGTGGTTTGAATTATTTTTTCTTTAATTTCAATTATTTTTTTATTTGCATTTTAAAATGTAGAGGGGCCAAAGGATATAATTATATCATTTAATTGAATTGTTTCAAGATTATTCCACTATCAAAATATTCCAAGAATATTTCACTCCTAAAGGTTTAAATTACCCCTTAAGCTTTAAATTATGCTATTAGAATATTCCCAGAACACACTGTTACTAATGGTTTACTGTTAGTAATAGAATATTTTTGGAATGAGTGCACTTAAGTTAAAAGAAAAGAAGTTGAATTTAGTATATGGGTCTCTCGTTTTTTGCTTTATTCCTATTTGGCTGAAAATTGAAGCAAAGTCAAGCAAAGTTTTCTAAGTGAAGGAAATTAACTTGACAAGTAAGAATATTAATATTCAGAGAGTTTGCCAATTTTTCAAATATACGGATGAAGATGTATAATTCAAAGTATTATAGGTAACATTAGGGGTACAAAAGTGAATACTACATGATCCCTAGAATTATATTAGAAGTCAAATAGGGAAGATAGATATATACAGAGAGAAGTATAAAAAAAGATAACTCATTAGAAATATTATGTAATAAGTATAAAATAAAAATAGTAAGTTAAGAAAGAGGGAAGGTGGGTGCGGGTGAAAAAATGTATAAAATGGTGACTATAAGTATATTTGATGGAGATGAAAGATACTATCAGACACAAACATAGTATCAGGATCTGAGAGTTTAAAGAGACCTTCGTTGTCTAAACCACACTCATACTCAACATCATGATGCTATCCACCCATAGCTTTTTAGAATCTTCTAAGGAAAGCCTGTAAAAATTCTACTATGGCTAGTACAGTTATCTCAAGCAACTGTCTCAAAATCTTGGGTTCTACCCTTATCTCTTTACTATCACCTCCAATGCATAGCCAATTCTATTTATAATTTATACCTATTTTTTTCAAAAAGTATTTGAGATGAACTATGTTGTTAAATTGTCAATTTCAATGATCCTCCTTCTAATTCATCCTATATGTTGCTTCTAGATGAATTATTTGAAGTGGAGAGTCCAGCTTAAGTTTAAACTTTGTTCACCAGTAAAGTTTAGGTATATCCGGTTTTATCTGGACCAATTCAGTGATAAATCACAGAGCTCAGTAAGGAGCAATAGTCTTGCCACAGCGTGTTGTTCCTCATTTGAATTTCTTCCTTTACCAGCTTTCTTTTCAAAACTTGTTTCAGTCTTGGAAAGATTTAAGGATTCATGCAAACAGAGTAAATGTATGTATTAAAATTTGGGTCAGAAACTCGGTGGATAATCTTCACTAACACTTGTACTTTGTTTCATATTTAACTTATTAAACTTATACAGCTAATAAGGCAAGACATAAATCTAATTCTTTTTAAAAGATTAAACATTGGTTACAAACTTAATTAAATCCATCTTAGTTGAAATAATTTTAGATTTATATCACTGACTCATTTAAACACTTCACACACGTAAAATAACAAAATATAGTATTTTGTTATATATATATACATACATGTTAACAAACGTATACTAGAATTTTTAATACTATCAGTACGATTGGCTTATTTTAATTACTGGAGACTTGTTTTATATTTTCTAAAAGCTACAGAATTCTTATTTTGAGCAATCAGGACTCTTATTAGACTGAAAATAAAGTAGACTATTGTCATGATTAACATAAGTTAAAAGGTTTGGATTTTTAACCAATCACTTTTTAATGAAGGCATTTTATAGAGTGACTCAAACTTGAGCTCTTGATCATTAGGCTAATCCCATTTTTGTCAACAAGGGCACTTGTTATTTCAAAAGATTTTAAAAGTTCCTACTTTTTACATAGTAGCTGAGTGAGTGAAGAGAAGAATTTCAGAAGTCAGGGGGTCAAAACTGTATGGCAGGTTTCTAACAAAGGAGGGAAACCATCTGATTTCCGTTTAAGAGATTCGTCCTAGCTGCTGAGTGCAGAAGCAAAACAAATGAGAATTGCTTCACTTAGAAAAAAGTAAGAGTAGCAGTGGAATAAAAAGATGATAGGCTGAAACCATGTGAGCACCACACACATTGGGTTGGAGGAAGATTTTTTCAAGTATTTAGAAAAAGAGAAATATGTAAGGGTAAGAAACACTAAGGACAATTTATAAGAAAAAGATAGTGAGCTAGAACACAAGTTTGCTGTAATTATGACCATTCATATCCCCTTTTGGCATTCTTTGAGAATTTTCTATAAATATTTAATCTGCTTTTCAAATATTTTTGCTTTCTGATGGTATTCCTTAAAGTGACTTTATGCCAATGCAAGTTAGGTGCATTTTTAAACCTTTTGGTACTTGGAAATAATTGGCATGAGATTGAAATATTTGAATCCTCAATAAATATTTTGGGAGATAATTTTAAATCATTAGTACAAATAAATTCTGTTTTCACTTTCATGATATAAATAAAATTCTTAACATTGAACCACCATGTCATTTTCTATGGCTCCATCATTTGTTTGTAATAAGACTAGATAGTGAATAGACATTTTTGCTACTGCAGTAAATAGATTATAATAAAAATTTCAGTAATAAATTTACTTCAAATTTCAATATAAATTTAACTGTGACAATATCAACGGGTAAGAAAAAAGAGCATGAAGCCAGTCAGCATTAAGTCAGTTGACCAAAGAGGGTTTTCCAAAGAGAGATGTCAGTATAAAAGTTGAGAAAATAAAAAGAAGTCAGAATAACTTCAAGTTTATAGCGTGCATACTACCAAATTATTTTGTGACTATATTAACATTTAAAAAGAAACTTCTAATAGATGAAAGCATGAGAAGAACTTTCTAATTTCTATTGCTCCTTTTTATGTCTCCCGCAGTCAAATTTTATTCACCTGTAGTAACCTCCATCACCAACTGACTATGACTCCTTTGTTCCCTTTTTATATATTTGCATAGACGTGTATGCTCATATATCTATACTTTATATAAATCATGCCACACTGTGTAGTGGTCTGTGACAAGCTCTTTTATGTTAATAGATCTTTAGGCTTTTCCATGTCAGCTAGTGAAAACAGATATGGCCACATATGGGTGCACAAGGGTGGTGTCCATTCTCACTGGTAATGGCCCATCAGGCAGCCCTTCTCTTTGGTTTGTGTCTGGACTATACCAATCACAAAAAATTTAGAATATAATTAAACTGCTTCAACTTTTTAAATGAAAAACCAGATTGCTCTTCATATTTTAAATGACTACAAGTATTTAAGTTTGTCTTTCTAGTTAGTTATTTAATATATTTGGAACTTCAAATCTAACCTTACTTTGTTTAAAAAATAGCCAACTTGACCAATACTATTTTTGAATAGTCCATGATTTGCAATGTCATGATTTGTTGATTTGAAATGTCATTTTTAAGATATAATATTTTCCCATATATACTTAGGTCTGTTTCTGTACTTGACACTTGATTGATTTATTCATTCTTATGCAAAAAGCAAACTTACTGGCTTTTTAAGATTGATTGCTATGGCTGATATCTTATAAAGAAAATACCCACTCATTGTTCTATTTTAAAGATTTTCCTTGTCTATTCTGATTTATTCCTCCAGATAAATTATAGACTATACTCGTCCACTAAAACAAAATCACATTAATGGTTTTATTAGAATTGTAATGTATATATAGTAGTAAGGAACGGGATATATCTCACCACTTACTCAGGTCTTTTTTTTTAATGACTCAGATTTATTGTGGAAATATATATATTCCCATATTATTTATATAGGTATAGTATCTATAGTATATACTATATATGTATATACGTCTCCTTTCTTCTCTTTTTATATATTTGCATAGACAAGTATGCTCGTATATTTAGATTTTACATAAATTATGCCACATTGTGTAGTGGTCTGTGACAAACTCTTTTATGTTAATAGGTCTTTCCATGTCAGCTAGTGAAAAGACGTATGTCCATAAAAAAGTATCTGTATATACATACATACAAGTATATCTGTGTCTATCTATCATCTATCTATCGAGAGAATATTAATCTTGGATCGCAAATTTCAAACTCTATTATTAGTCTTAATGTTTTTATGTTTATGTTGTGGTCAGTTTTCTTGGAGTTTCTAGGCATTAATAACTTGAAAAACGGCAGTTTATTCTCTTACCACTATTGATTATCTCATTCATTTTTTAATAATCTCATTGTACTGCCTAGAATTCGTATTACAGCTTTGAATACTGACTATCATAATAGGCCATCCTCAAGTTTTTACTGATTTTACAATAATTTGTTTTTAATATTTTATTGTTAAGAATGATATATACCTTAAGTTTTCATAGACATTTACCGGGTAAGGACATTGACTTCTCATCACAGCTTGTATACATAGATGTGAATATATATGTAGAATCCTTGCTTGCCTCTTTCTAGCTCTGGTGCTGGCTGACAATCTTGGGTGCTCCTCGGCTTGCAGCTGCAGCGCTTCCATCTCTGCCTCCACTGTCACACGGCCATCTCCCCCTCTGTGTCCTCATCCTCACATGACCATCTCCCCCTCTGTGTCCTCGTCTTCACATGACCATCTCCCCCTCTGTGTCCTCATCCTCACATGGCCATCTCCCCCTCTGTGTCCTCATCCTCACATGGCCATCTCCCCCTCTGTGTCCTCGTCTTCACATGACCATCTCCCCCTCTGTGTCCTCATCCTCACATGACCATCTCCCCCTCTGTGTCCTCGTCTTCACATGACCATCTCCCCCTCTGTGTCCTCGTCTTCACATGACCATCTCCCCCTCTGTGTCCTCATCCTCACATGGCCATCTCCCCCTCTGTGTCCTCGTCTTCACATGACCATCTCCCCCTCTGTGTCCTCGTCTTCACATGACCATCTCCCCCTCTGTGTCCTCATCCTCACATGACCATCTCCCCCTCTGTGTCCTCATCCTCACATGGCCATCTCCCCCTCTGTGTCCGCGTCTTCACATGGCCATCTCCCCCTCTGTGTCCTCATCCTCACATGGCCATCTCCCCCTCTGTGTCCGCGTCTTCACATGGCCATCTCCCCCTCTGTGTCCTCGTCTTCACATGGCCATCTCCCCCTCTGTGTCTGCGTCTTCACATGACCATCTCCCCCCTGTGTCCTCATCTTCACATGGCCATCTCCCCCTCTGTGTCCTCATCCTCACATGGCCATCTCCCCCTCTGTGTCCTCGTCTTCACATGACCATCTCCCCCTCTGTGTCCTCATCCTCACATGACCATCTCCCCCTCTGTGTCCTCATCCTCACATGGCCATCTCCCCCTCTGTGTCCGCGTCTTCACATGGCCATCTCCCCCTCTGTGTCCTCATCCTCACATGGCCATCTCCCCCTCTGTGTCCGCGTCTTCACATGGCCATCTCCCCCTCTGTGTCCTCGTCTTCACATGGCCATCTCCCCCTCTGTGTCTGCGTCTTCACATGACCATCTCCCCCCTGTGTCCTCATCCTCACATGGCCATCTCCCCCTCTGTGTCCTCATCCTCACATGGCCATCTCCCCCTCTGTGTCCTTGTCTTCACATGGCCATCTCCCCCTCTGTGTCCTCATCCTCACATGGCCATCTCCCCCTCTGTGTCCTCGTCTTCACATGGCCATCTCCCCCTCTGTGTCCTCGTCTTCACATGGCCATCTCCCCTTGTGTCTCTCTCCTCTTCTTATAAGGAGACCAGACATATTGGATTAAGGGCCCCTGCTACACCAGTATGAACTCATTACCAATTACAACTACTATTTTCAAAGAAGGTCACATTCATAGGTACTGGGACTTAGGAATTTAACATATTTTGGGGAGATACAATTCAATCCCTAACACCTGTTATTAATTTTCTCAATTTTTAACAGTTTTTCATTTAATGTACATATGATTTTGCCATCAAACAACAACAACGTCTGCTAAAATAATGTTTTACCTTTTCTTTGTATTTTTTCCTATTAACTCATTAAATAGGAGCATTGTAAAGATTTTATTTTAATGGTGACAGTATACATCCATTCTGTTTCTGTTTTTAATCTAACTTTTTAACTCTCTTTCTTAATTATTAAAATACCATAAAATTAAAGATATATTTGCAAAATCAAAGAAAAAAATAGCAACGTTTGTTAAATGCATGCGATGTACAGTGCTGTCCACTCGGCTTGTTCAGATCTAGACATTCCCACTTACTACTGGATCGCTCGGTCACATGATTTTCACTATAAGGGGAGTAACTGTAGCTTAGGCAGAGAGACGAAGCAGGTTCCCAAAGTGGGCTCAGTGACAAAATGCTGGAGCTTGGGTTAACTCAGGCTGTAACTGTGATGTTACTATGAAGGAGCACTCCAGCTCCGTCAGTCTTGTATTAATATTGCATGTATCTAAATGTGGTGTAATTGCAAAATAGAGTTTATATCTCTGCGGAAAAAGAAATTAAAACTTGAGAAGCTCCTAAAACTTGGCCTGGCTCCTCCAGTCTTTGTGGACGTAGCACCTGCGTGTAGTTTTCTTTTTGACAGTTTTAACACAGCTCTGTTTACTTAGTGGTTCCTGTGTCTTCTCTCTGTCTTCAAACATATGGATTATTGTTGAAGGAAAAAAGAAAACCTGAGGAATGAGCTTTTATTTCTTTTCCTGGCAAATGTTTAGTAGTTTATATTTCATGTTCAGTGGTTTATTTTTCATTTCGATGAGGGCAGCAGGATGAGGGCGGCTTCCTGTTTAGTTTCTCAACAAATGTTCCCTGATTAGATCACAAAGGTACTCGAGGAAATATTATTTATTAGGTGAGTGGGGAGAATTGGCTATTCCAAGAAAATATAAGAAAAGTCAACACATGTTCCTGAATGCAAATAACAAACTATAAATGCAATTTACCTGATGATGAGACTATTCTGTAATGGCTTGTTGTTTCATAATCTCTCCTTCATGCTAAATGGTTAGAGCTGAATATTTTTTAGTATATTTTTTAATAGAGATATATTTGGCATTTGCTTGCCCTTCTCTATGTAAGCATTATTGCCAGTCACAGCTATTGTAGGAATAATCTATTAATGCAACTTTGTTTTTCTTTTAAATTTTATTAATTGACATATTAGTTTTCTAGGGCTGACATAACAAATTACCACAACCCTGGTGGCTTAAAACAACAGAAATTTACTCTCTTCCAGGTCTGGAGGCTATAATTCCAAAATCAAGTTGTCATCAGGGCCACAACTTCTCTGATGGCTCTAGGGGAGAATGCTTGCTTATCTCTTCCAGCTTCTGGTAGATGCAGGCTTCCTTGGCTTGTGACAGCATAACTTCAATCTCTGCCTCCATTCTCCCATACCTTCTGCCACATGTATCTCTGCATCCTTTTCTGTATCTTATAAAGATACTTTCATTGGATTTAGGGCCAACTCTAACCCATAAGGTTTCATCAAGATTTTTTACCTTCATTATATCTGCAAAGACTCTATATTTCAAAAAGATCACATATTCTGATGTTCTGGGTGGACATGAATTTTGGGAGGACATTATTCAACCCACTACAATTGGGTAAAATGACCTTGGGTAAAAGGATAGTCAAGAGCTCTATTTCTTCAAAGTAGTAACATTATAGCTAATTTTTATTTCTTTTTATTTTCAAAATTACTATTTCCAAAAGGAAAAAGAAAGTAAAAGTGGTAACGCTGTTAAGAAAGTTATTTACTCCCTCTTCAATCAGAAAATACAAATATGAAACACCCAGCCCACTGCCTTATATGTGGTGTTTGAGAAAGTTAGACTCTGTTCCTTGCCCAAGGACTCCCTTACTTCCTCTTTACTCTAAGCAGACATTTTCCCTTTCACGGCTGTGGCTTCTCTTACATTTGAGTAGCTGATGATCTTTTAAAGGACTTTAAAACGAAGATTCCTGTCTTGTTAATTATAGCCATTCTGACGGGCGTGAGGTGATGTACACCTGAAATTTTTACAATGTTATAAACCAATGTTACTGCAATAAACAAAAAATTAAAAAAAAAACAAAAAACGAAGATTCTCTGAGCGTTACTCTGTGACCTCAAATTACTTAACTTCTTAGAACCCTCGTTTCCTCATTTTGAAATGAGGACAATAGAAGTTATCTCCAGGGTAATTTTGATGATCAAATGAGGTAAAATACATGATGCTTTATGGAAAGCACTATCATATGTCAGTATGCTCGTCAGTAAATAAAATACTACTTTAAAAGTTACTTTATTTAACTCTTTTAATATTAAGAGGTAATAATTCTATCTTTTTTTTCTGTTAGCATGCTAGCAGATTTTCCTTCTTTAGTTCAGCACATCAGTAATGTCATTTGTATTTCAACTTAGACCATTAGAGTGATTAATTTGCATAGACTGGTAGTGAATAAAAAAAAGATTTGTACCTAATTAATTTACTACTCAAAATTAATTTTTGTTCTTGCTAATTTTTTCCTTGCTCTTATGGAACCATTACTTTTATATTATCCCCATTTTCTACACAAGAGAGTTGATGAAATTCCTCTTGGGCAGGACATGATAATGATGCAAACATGCTGTTCATCAAATTGAATTTCACGAGAGGCACTAGAAAAATTGATGATTGCATGGCAAAGTTTGTAACACCCTGGAGTACACATATTGTAAAAAGAGACACATTTGGAATTTTACATAAGAGGTATTTGAATCACATCACTTGGGAAGCTGATACTCATCATTAACTAACTGGGCGAAATCTGCAAGGCTGTTAAGTAACAGATTCAGGGGGAAAAAAGAGAGAAAGAGAAAGCAATCTAAGAGAAATCAAGAAGAATGTATATATGAAAAAGAAAAAAAACATTAGACCATATTAGGTTTAACCACCAAAAAAGCATTAGACCATGTTAGCATTAATGATTTAAAGAAAACACTGCTTATAGATAGATCAGCATGTGTACCTGTATAAGGTATATTCTCTCTCTCTCTCTCTCTACATATATATACATGCACACACATATTTATTTCTATGTAAGCCCAGAATCACTATTCTTAGTTGTAATATTCATTACCCATAAATACTCTCTCCATTTGTTGGAGAATAAGTTTGTTTTATTGAGAATAAAATCTCTAGGACACTAAAACGTTAGTGTGAGGAAAGTGAGGCATGACCAGGGCAAAATGTAAATATAAAATAGAGTACATTTTCCCTCCACCAGTCAGAAGGGCAAGCTACTCTTTTAATGTAAATAATTTCTTGGAGCATGTATGAGTCACAGTTCTCCATAGAAAGAGAACCAAAATATATATTTTGGTGTATAGACAGGATATATCCTGTACATAGTGCATATCTTGGGACCTGTCAGCCTCCATAATTGCATGAAAGAGATTTATTTTAAGGAATTGGCTCATGCAATTATGGAGGGTAACAAGTCCCAAGTTCTGCAGTAGGTAAGCTGGAGACCAGGAGAGTCGATGGTATAGTTTTAGTCCAAAAACCAGCAGGCTTGATACCTAAGAAGAACCAATGCTTCAGTTCAAGTCCAAAGTCAGGAAAAGACTGATATCCCAGCTCATGGCAATCAGGCAGGAGAAGTTTCCTCTTACCTGCAGGGAGTGAGCCATTTTTTTCCTATTCTGTCCTTCAGCTGACTGGATGAGGTCCACCCACATGGAGGGGGGGAATCTGCTTTACTTGGATACCATTTTCAATGCCTACCTATTATCCAACCACTGTTCTATCTTTTAAAGTCTTGTACACACATCCCTCCCTCAAAAATCTCTTTCAAAGCAGGGCATAAAAGAAAGAAATGAAAGGTATTTTATAAAGCTTCTGAGAAGTTGGGTTTATACGTATTTGGCATGTGTGTAATCAATGTGTAATGGACCTAAAACCAATAAATAGCAAGCCTCAGCAAAGTCTCCCTAGTTGGAGATTGAATATATTTACACTGGTATCTCAGATATTTGAAAACGGAAGGGTAGGTCAACTATATAGCAGAGACTATTGACTAATGTGGAGAGTTTTCTGGGCAACAGACAGATATAGGTATTATTTTTCCCCATCAAAGTCAGAAAGGTCTGTAAATGCCCTTTTCCCTAAACTCAAGCAATAGGAGACCTTTTCTAGCAAGAATTTCACAGACAATGTGCATTGGCTTTGGTAAGAAGCAAACCGCATATAATGTCTAATGATTCTGTCAGTGTGCAGAGTGCACAGTGCTCCCTATGTTCATAGGGAAAAAACACAGAAATACCATCAGTTAAATCCTTGTATTTGAGTTGAAAGTGTGTCTGAACTTTTAAAGCTGATTGTGAGTTACTGAAGACAATGATACTGAGAGTTCCATGCTTTAGGGTATCAAGGCTAATGCAAAGAGAGAAAAAGGACGCATGGATGAACACATTTATAGTGAAAAAGAATAACAGAGCCAAGATGACTCAAGAAAATGAAAATTAGTGCAGCACAGAAGCATCGTGAAAGCCAGTTTTCATTATACCACAGGGACAGTGGTCTTTTCCATGAGTTCTTCTTTTCTTTTTTTTACGTAATAATATACAGATCATTCTTTAGAAGGAGTTTAAATTTTCCCCCACCTTTTGACATTTTTTACAAAAAAGTTTTGAGTTAGAAAGCCCACCTTAAGTTCTGGTAAAGAGAAGTAATTCTATTGAGTCGTAAAAGTTAATAACCACACCAGGAGGACATAGCTTACTTTATAATCACCGTCTTGGTTCTCAGCATTTTCAGTGTAGTGGGCAGCTGTCCTGAGAGAGCCATACACGTTCAGAGACCGTGTCTGTTGAGCTGAGCTAGCCCTTAACTCCGTTTAAGGCAGTATAACACATTCCTAAAATTTGTAGCCCTTCTTAGCTCCGTTACCCTGAGACTTGAATTAATTATACTAAGGCCGCTTTTTCTTGATCCTTAGATTATTCTTTAAAATTCCTTTTGGTATGAGTCCTTTTCAAAAAGAGAGCACTCGTTTAATGTTTCATCGTGCAGGAGGATTTCTCCTTTGTTGCCTGTATTTTATTATTTACGATAATGATAGACTGCAGTGTTTCAAAAACTGGGATTTATGGACTGCAGGAAATCACAGGTGTTTTCTCCAGGGGTCTGCATGTCCTGACTGTTAAGAAACACAAGTTGTACTGCATGTGCCAAAAATTTGAAAAGTTGATCATACTTACATTTGACATACATATTGAATATCTTCATCCTGTCATTTTAAACTAAATCTTAAATTGAAATAGGATGCTACACAGGAATGTATTCAATAGTGAAAAATAGCAGATTATTTTTAAAAAAGAAAATATAGATTATTGAATCTATCATTTTTCTTTTGTAGTCCTCTTTCCTTGATTCAGGTTTTGAAAGGCCATGATAGCTTTGTAAAGATGGTATGAAATGAGATGAATATAATAGTCAATGAAAATGAGTGTTCATAGGATCTGTTAAATCGTGTGAGAATAGTCAGTATTCTTCCTTGAAATTGCAAACAAATTTAAAAAAACAGCTGAAACTTGAAATACATCCTAAATGCAGTATTTTTTTTTTATATCCAGGTACATAAATTATTTGATCTGTCATTCATTTTAACAGGTATACATCTGCTCGTGACTGAACAAGCATTTTTCCCGGTTGGTAAAACTGTAAATTATTAACAGTAATTATGTGAATCACAAAAATTTCAATTATGCATTTTTATAGGGCAGACAGATGACATCGGAGAATAACCGTGTATAGAAGCCCAAGAGTCACCTATTTTGGCAACAGTGTTCACAGGACACCGTGAAGGGAACACTTCTCTAATGACATCCCTTATCAAGTAAAATTCAAAGTAAGATGTGAGCATGTCAGGTGCCATCTGAAGGGGCTTGGTTACTGAATTACTAAACGGCCACAAAAGAGGGTGCATTCACAATTCAGTATATAGCAAAAGAAGTTCAAATTGGACTGAGAGAAAATTTTTTCAGTGGAATGGTTCTTTAAAAAATTATGGTTATTTAGAGCAGAGGTGTTAAGCTGGTGGCCAGAAGCTGAGTATGGTTGCGCTTCTGGGTTTTTGGGACAGAAGGGTGTTTTATTTTTTAAAACATTTCAAAATTTGAATGTCTTTCATGGAAGAATGAAAAACTGGTCACAAAATTTGATGTTTCTTCCATCAAGAGTCGTAATCTACTTGTTTTAGGTGAGGGGACGTTAGCAAACACAAGGCTGCGTTTGGAACCCGTGTGAATAAACTGAGATTGGTCGATTATTCAGTGAAGAAACATGCCCCATGTTTGCCATAGTGAACAGCCATCCATGAGCGTGAAGCCACCTGGGAAAAATCAGCGTCCAACTTCCTGCCAGGAAACCGAAGCTGTATGTGTGAGCCCAGGACATGCCACCAGAAGAATCACCCAACTGAGCCTGGGCAAATTGACAACCTACAGAACCATTATTTATTAAAGTAATTGTTTAGCCCACTAAGTTTTGGGGTGGTTTGTTATATGGTAATACGTATGGCATGCCCTCTGTAAGTTGACACGAGTTCTCACCCTCCCATTTTGTATTACACCATGTGGATTTGCACATTTGTGTTTATCGACCTTCTTCCTGAAAGCATTTCATTTCTGGGCCTGTGCTCTTACTCACTGAAAATCTCCTTTTTAAAGAAAAAAGCACTGAATATCTATTATTGTTCATAAATATAATGAGACACTGGGAGCACGAATATGAGTAAGACTTAGTCACCTTCCTCAAGGATCCACTATCTAGTGGGACAGATAATTATGTATGCAATTAGCATGGGGCTGGCATCAGATACACAAGAGTATAAAGGTAGTCACATCAGATGACAAATTTCAGATCCCCACCTGTGATTTCAGCAGGCTATTCAGTCTTTTTCTATGGTTCTCTATTTTTCATATCCCAAGAATTCCAAGGTGCACATACACATATTCACAAAATCTTTCTGGAGTCTTTGGCTTCTGCCAGATGGTAGGGAAGTTGGAGTTACACTTTGGTGCTAGACTCCATCCCCACCGGTGTTAGCACCAGTGAGAGCACATCACAGCCGTGTTTCTAGTGAAGCCTGAGGTTAGCACTCCTTAAGTCAGTGCCTGAACTACTGCTACTGTGCCCAGCGCAGCAACCGTGCCCACAATGCATGAAGGCGTGGCTGCTTTGTGCCGGCCTGTGCTGTGAAGTGGAGGAAAACTCCAGAGGAAGTTTACTCAGGCATCCGGTTGTGGTGCAAAGCAGCATTCTCCTTAACTACTGTGGCCAACAAAGACCTGGAAGTTCTAAGGAAATAAAGGCATAAGCAAACCACCACAGAGCTGGTAGCCTTCCAGCATCAGCTGCTGCTGATGTGAGGGTTATGCCAGGCAGGCTGGTGCAAGCTGCAGAAGATTCATCTTGCCAGTTGTCACACTTACCTGTGTTGAAACACTAATTCCACAGGCCAAGTAATTCCTTAAATCTTCTTGTGCTTGACTAACCATTACTACAATTGCTGTAGTATCAGCTCTCTATCAATTGTTCCAGACCATGATGGCTTCTCGTGCACAAATGGAGATCTTTCTATTCCTCTAGCGTTTAACGGTAAAAATGGTCCAGTGCCTCCAAGTGTTACAGTTCATTTAAATCAATCTCTCTCTCTTTCTCTTTCTCTCTGTCTCTATTTGTCTCATACACACACACACACACACACACACACACTCCTCTATATATATACAGAATACCCAAGAAAATTTTTGCTCTAACTCTTTAACACATTACTTTAATGTTATATTTTCTATTGAAAGAAGGGCTGGGTAAACATGAACTCTCCATCTCTTCTAAGATCCAGAATCAAGATGTCTTTTGATTCTTAGCCCTTCATTCAGTGCACTGACACACACACCTTCTACCTCTTGCATACACTCACAAACTTCATCACCCTTTCCTTTAATCTTTCCGCTGTGGTAGACCGGGGCCAGACCTGCTGTGCTCAGTCCTATCTAAGGCTTGCACTAGAAGAGACAACTAACTAAATGTCCATTGACTAACGGGCATTTTGCATAGTTGCAATTGTATTGCATAAACTGTGAAACTCAGATGTTGTCATATAAATTTTGTCAATATACAATTATGGCACTGGTAGTGTAGCAAAAGATTATACTCAGAACATATGAGTAGATTCAGATGATACGGCTTATTAAAGGCACTTTGATAAATATACAGGCAATTATATTATATTAAAGTTTTGCAACGTAAAAGGCTTGCTGCCACCTAGAAAGACCTCACTCCTCCTGTGTGGGGAAATGAGGGAGACCTCTACTGATTTTTGCTGGGTTTCTAGCATCAGTTTTGGTAGAAGAAGCCAGAAGTAGAAAATATGAGGAAATCTATTTTGAAGCAAAATTTAAAGAATTCAGTAGTGGGAGTGTAGGCTCTGGAAGCTACAGTTATTTTCTAAGAGAATTGTACAATTAGTAATAATTTTGGGGGAGGAGTGGTGAAGGGAAGGGAGGAGGGAACTTGAGACTACCGAGGAAAGATGATTCATTTTCAAACACAATTTTAATAGTCGCATAATCTTTCATCTTCAGATTGCCCTGTATTTAACTAATCTGCTATTATTTGACATTTAGAATGCTTTTGGTTTAAATTATTATACACAAAACTATAAGAAACCTCTTGTGACATAAATCATTGACCACACATGTGATCATTTCCTTGAAATAAATTCCTAGAAGTGGAATTAATGGATCAAAGATAATGAGCTTTTAACATTAATTGCTATTTTATAAAACAGTTAACGTGAGAATGCCTGTTTTACAGGACAATCTCAAGTGTGGAATCTTTTTTTTTTTGCTGTATCTCTGTCTTCCGGCAATTAAAATTCCATTCTCTCTTTCGTGATATTTTTTTCTTTTCTTATTTGACTTCAAGTTGCTTGAGGGAAAAACCACAGCACAGTATTTCTTTCTTCCTCAGCACTGAGCATGTAATAGGCTCAACAAATACTTTTTGAATGATATATTAATACCAATTACTTTTAATGTTGTATGTTGGCAGCTAAAGACTTCAGATATCAGTTAATGAAGATCTGATATTTGTCATTATTTTACATATTTAAGTTTTCAAGGGAGTTCAAGACATTGCAAATATACTTCTAAAGTGCTTAGGCCTGCTGTTTCTGAGAGGAATTCTTAACGCTATTCCCTGTGTGTGTGTCCATTTAAGATTTCCTTCTTCTTTAGTATCAGGTCCTCAAATCCTGTTCCTATGGCCATCCAGCATGCTTACAATTTTAAAAGTACCTCTGCAGTCAATGGGGAATCCAAACACCTCAACCTTAATGTATTAAAAAGATGTAATTGGTCATGTTGAAAAGTGGTTGTTGCTTTCGCAGATTCTCACTTCAGCTATTATGCCTTGATAAATATAACGAAAACGAATTTTGGGCTATGCCAAAGAACATGGAACAAAGAACATTTAAGATTTAATTAAGCACTTTTTTGGAGACTATGTTGTCCTGTTCAAACAGCCTGGTCTGTTATTAAAGTTACTTTAATTGGTTAGTGCACCTTTGGCCATATCAATGTCATATTGAAAATATTTTAAAATCACTGATGAAATTTCTGGTTATTTCTTATCTCACGTCTTTGAATCAACATGCTTTTATTTTTCTGTTTAAATTCTTTTATATTTACAAAGATTATCAATTATAGGAGTTTAATTTAGTTCTGAAGTGATATGTGTGCTGTGCATACACACCCCCCCAGACACACACACATCATATATTTATAGTAAACAAGTGGGAAGCGTGTTTTATTAAGAGTATTCAGCTTACTGTGCTGCTCAGACATAACCTTCTATCTGAGATTTATAGTTCACCTTGTTAGTTTACTTTTATTTTATTATTTAATTAATTTTGTTTCTAGATATTTAGGTATCTGGTGACTTTAAATATAGAATATATTCATTATTATGAACAATTAATGCTCTGTGCTATAAGTGTAACTATATGATAAAAGATAAACATGATAAAAAATAGAAGACAATCAGTATGCCTTTTGCGTTATATACAGAACTAGTTAGGAAGCAGGTGCCTAATAAATATGTATTAATAATTATTATGAAAACATGATTTCCAAAAGTACTGAGTTGTTTTACTGAAAAAAAACCTATGCCAGAATTTAATTATTTGTAAATAGACAGTTATCAGACTACTTGAAAAGTGAAATTGGACGAAGTGTTGTCAGTTAAAATTGCCTACATAATTCAGGTTTAAACATAAACTGTTTTTGAACTACTTTATGTAGTGGTATTTATTTTTGCTGAACAATGTAGTCTTCCCCTTTTCTACAGTCTATAGTAATCATTGGTAATTTTCCTAATTTTACCCCACTTCAGACTTTAACATAACGTAACACAGCGTAAACCAATTTTTCTGTCTTCATTGGCGGGGGAGGGGCGGGGAGGGGGTGAAGCTGAATAGTCATTACAGTGAATAATAAAAGGCTTAGGTGAATTTCCTTAAATCGCTTTAGTAAAGTAGGATGGTATTCTTATCTGTCAAGGATGGTTAAGTATTATTTAACTAAATCCAAGAAAATATAGCAATAATACTTCATTAGCCTATAATCATGTGATCTTTTAGATAGTAAAATTAAAAGTACAAGCAAAAATACTAAAAGATTATTATTACTTATAATTCTGGCTTAGTAGCTACTCTATAGAGGAAATTCTATATTACAGTCCTTAAATTTTGTTCTAGTATTATTTAATATTTTCAAAGAATGAACGAATTATTTAGACTTTGGGCTTGCAGTTTCCTTAAGAGAGTGCTTACATGTACAAGAAATGTTCATTTAGGAAAAATTCCTTAAAAATAATAAATTTATTCCACTACATTTCTTTAACCTGAGAATAAACTATAAAATCTTGCTGTCGGGTGGCTTTGCTGTCTGTTTCCATGGCTTTCTAGCTCTCTTGAATGGGATCTTTTCATCTTTGATGGAAAGAAGCATTGAAAGTATGACATTTTATTCTTATGCCTCATGCCCAACCCCAGCAGTAATTATTCAGAGATGCTGAGGTTTAGTCACTTCATGCTCACAAGCTTTGAAATGAGCATGCTCAAGTAGCATTACTGAGAAATGAAACTTTGCTCTAAACTCAGTGAGTGAATGTGAATCGGTAATTGCATCTATGCATGTCATATATTTATTAATTGTTTTACTGTAGATAACAGCAGAAAGCTGTCCTGTAAGCATGTCCAGATTTTGAGTAAGAAAAAAGCCTCCATGAAATATTTACTGAATTTGTTTCTTAAACAATAAAGAGATAAGAAAACTTAGTTAGATTTGAGAATAACAGACATAGCTCACATGTCTACAGGGCAGGTTAGGAGGGGGGAGAAACCATGTGGTAGAAACCATTAGGAAACTTGCAATGCTACAGATGCATATGCCTCCCCTCCTATGCTTATCTGTTAGATGATCACTAAGTATTTTCCCAGCCCCATTAACATCCACTGATTGGGAGTGATGTAGGATTTCTGTGCTCTCTAGCTTGTTCTTTCAGCCAAAGTTAGCCAGGTTGTGAGAGTTTGGTGTCAGCATAAAATGCTTACTCATTTAGCAAGTTACCATGTAGGAAATTTGGGTTCCATGACGTTGTATAAATTTGATAGAATGATGTGTAATTCTTCTTTTGAGGGAGAGCTATCATTGTGTTGTACCAATGAATGTCTGAAAGCTGTTTACTCATTGAAGGCAAAGTCTGGGATTAACCTCCAAGTCACATAAATTCTTATGTGAGTGGATTGCTGGAAATTATGAACTTGGGCAGCCATCTGGTTTCAAATGTGCATGAGCTTATAAAACAGTACTGTTTTATTCCTCATTCTGTGATACTACTTAATTTTCATTGCACATTTTCTCATACAGGTGGCTTCTTAAATATAACATTAAAAAATAAAGAAAAAAGGGCTAACCTTTCATTGCAACTTCTCTCAAGTTGAAGTGCTTTCCTCTGATCTATAAAGAAAAGGCAAGATCTTTCAAAGTATCTGTACTTGTTAAGGATCAAAGAGAATTCTTCTAAATGAAAAGCTCTAGGGATAAAATGAAAGTTATCAGTGGACTTCTGCCCCAGTCTTTCAGTATCCTAGAATCACTATTCTTTTCACGGTAATTTCTAAGGATTGGAGCTCTTCAAAAATGAAAAAAACCTATCTTTTAAAGTAGAGTCTAGAGATGACAGGCAAAAGCGCTGCGTAAAGAACTCCTGCACTGGGGAGATTTGAATCACATGGGTGAGTGTAGCACGTATCTACCTCCTCTACCATCCACCACACTGGGAGCTATGGAATCTTTAAGACAGAAAGCAGATAGAATTGGATTTGTGGAAGGGCCAGAAAAGAGAAAAATCTCAGGCTAAAACAAACAAAAGAAAAAGACCAGCAAAGAAAAGAATAGTTCTAACCATAAATTTCAGATGGAAAGAAAGTCAATAAAGTGGAGTGAAGCATAGGGTAGTCATCAGAGTAAGGCAAGTGTTGCCTTCAGAATAATTATATCCGAGGGCCTGTCCCACCATGCATTTTTACTACATGAATGGCATCAGAAAAATCTTGTCCTTGACTAATCCTCAAGCACTACTTTCTGAAGAATGTGATTGGTGTGCCCAGAGACAGTGCTTAGCATGGATAGTGGAAGAGAATGAGAAGCAGATTAGAGAGTATGGCAATTCTATATCTCAACAAAAAGAGTAGAGAAGAAAATGAAGGGAAAAAAAGAAAATAGTGATTTCTGCAAGGATAAAGCTGCACTTGCAGCTTTGTACAGAGGAAGGTTGCATCCAAGAGATATCCATAGTGGGTGCAGGGAGTGTTCCAGACAGGGATGGAGGTGGCACCCTCAGAACATAAACTCACCAAACTCCAAACAGCGGTGTATCTCAACCTTTCCCTGAAAAGCCCAGAGTAAGGCTCCTATAAGTAAGACTGGTTTTCACCAATGGGAGAAGTATTCTTATTTGGGCTGAGAAAATTCACTGCTCAATCTAAGACCTCTATGAAAAACATAGACAACTGTGAACTACCAAATATTTGTGTTAGATCCAGACCGTGGAACGGAGGCAGCAAAGTTAATTAACAAAACTAAATCATGAAGAAACAGAGTTAATAGGGAGCAAACAATATAATTTCAAGTATAATTATAATTATTATACTTATAGAATAAGAAAGGATAGTATACTTTGGAAAATGTGGAAGGAAAAAAAATGAACATTCAAAATTCTTGATTATATATAAAAACACCTATTATCTATGTGTATTTATGTTGAAAACAAAGTAGACACAGCTGAAGGTAGTAAGCTAGAAGACTGAGAAAGGAAAATTTCCAAGAAATCATAGAAAAATGAATAAAATTAAGAGTATAAATAGGGTAATATATATCTATATATATGCATAGATATTACATCTAGAACTACTAATAGCCCTCTAGTTGGGATCCCAGGTTCCAACCAAGAAGAACAGAGACAAGTGAATGTAATAAATAATCTAACAATCAAACAAATGACTCTAGAGTTTGAAATGAACAACTAAGACCTGAATGAGATGAATAAAAATAGACTCAAATCCAGATATATCTTAGTGATATTTAAGAACTACAAAGTTAGATAGAATTGTCCATATTTCCAGAGAGCAAACTATTTTACATTCAAAGGAAGATTCAAATGGACACCAAGCTTCAGGTTGAGCAGAGAAATATTCAAAGGCAATCAAGCAAAGCCTCCAAAGTTCTGAGGGAAAAGTGATGTTAAATCTAGAACTTTGTAGTTAATCAAATGAGCATTCAAATATGAAGGCAAAATAAAGTTAATTTGGGATATGCAAAAGCTCAAAGTCTATTGGGGATAGATCCCTTCTGAAAGAAGGACTTAATGCAACAAAGCTAACATAATATAAACCAAATCTAAATTCTAAATCAATTTTATACATAAGGTAATAGGAACTAGAATATTTTTATTTCAGTAGGTAGAGGATAGGGAAAGAGAATATTAACACTAATTAACTGAGTTTTAAAACTAGATCAATTCAACAAAAGTTACGAAAAGAAAAAACAAGAATGTAATAAAGGAAGTCAAAATGGTAGAAATTCAGTAATCATAGGACTGTGCATAAATTCATGCTCCATTTAAAAAGACTTTCAGACTGTCTTATAGTCTGAACTTATATGAAATTATTGCAAGAGACACAAATAATTATAGAAAAGTTTGCAAATAAAGAGAGAGACAGACACTTGACAGATGCTATTAAAAAGAAAGCAAATGAGGCAATATCCCTATCAGAAAAATGAGACTTTATAAATTAAGGTAAAATATTTAATGTACAAAGAGGACTATTAAAAATTGATAAAAGAATTAATCATTCAAAAAGACATGTGAAAGAATTCATTAGGTACCCAGCAGCATCATTATGAAGAAAATAGAGAAAGAATTCTGTAAGATATTCAAAGAGAATCTGGTAAATCTACCAACCACTTGTGGAGACGTCTATATCTTTTTCTTAAAAACAAACAGATCAAATTATTGGAAAAAAGAGCCAAAGACTTTGGGAATGTGAATAATTATCTATCTATCTATCTGCATACATAGACACATATGTGACTTGTACGTTTTATATGTCTGTGAATGTATGTGTGCTTACATATACATACACACATGTAGATATGTGTTTAAAAAGGTAAATTCTTACCCAGAAACAAAAAGTTTAAGTTGTTCTCGTTCAAATAGCCATGAAATAGTTTAAATATTAATTCCATTTGAGGGATAAAGAAAAGTCTCAAATTTTCCAAGGTAGAAAACTTAAAAGCCACATTATTTGTCCCCAAGACAAAAACAAATGTAGTCATTAACAAGAAAAAATAGTTAAAACTAAGTATTACTTCACATTCTGCTATGTTGTAGAAAGTTCTAGTAATCAACAGTTTTCAATTGCAGTGACTTATTCACTGGACATAGGCCTATTCTTGGATTTAGTTGGGAACCAGACCCTATGACCTTTAAGTCCCTTATAACCTAAGATTAAAGTTTCAATATATTAGGAAATGTTCTTTTTTTCCTTTCTCTTCATCCCAAAGGCTTTAGTAAAAACAAGTGGGAGATAGCTTATGCCTCTGGGCTAGACATTAGTACGACTCTTTTAACTACATCAAATGATAGAGCACTCATTTGAGTCTGATTAAATAGTCACTTCTAATCAGGGTCATGCCTCCTCCTGCTTACTCCCTGAGAGGCACATCTCTGTCTCTAACAGAAGTATTCAACTGCAAGCAAGAACAATTTCTGAGCCAAAGGGGGCTTCTCTGAGGGGGCTTCTCTGCACATGTTAATATTCTGTTTCCTTGTTGCAATAAACACCCGCGCACACACAAGTTCTTAGCAAGATATTTTGGTTAAAAATCATGTTTCTCATTCATAAGGATATAAGAATTGCAAATAGGAATGGGAAAACACCAGTAGCTTAAACAAAACATGCAGACTTTTGACTGCATGTTTATATCTTTTAGAAAACTAGAAAAGAAAGGAAAGAAAAAAGCAATATCATAAAAAGAAAGGGGGGAAAAAAGAAAGAAGGAAAAAGCCAGAAAGACGGAATCTTGACAGAGAAAGGAAAAAAGTATCGTCAAGAAAACCAGACTCACCTGATTGTCAGCTGTTTGAGGGGGATTAAATTTCATGGTTAACTAGTCAATAAGCAAAAACTTGATTAGGGCCTCTACCAAATGCAAGACAGTATACCTGATAATTTGGAAGGGATTAAAAAAATAAAACATCCAACAAAGTCAGAAAAATTGCAGGGAGGCAGAATAATATAAGCCATCCATTGAAAAGAAAAGATAAAAAATCAGAAATTGTATGTCTCCTTTTATAAAGGTATCAGCCACAATAAAATAAAAATTAAGGAGCAACATATTTAAACATTCTTTCTTCAATTCAGTGCAGTGCAATAAATTGTCATTGCCTCAGAATATTTACAAGAGTTTGTGGTTTACAATGCTCATCTACTGAAATATTTAGGTGAAGATCCAAGTACAAATTCAGATTGCATTTTGTTATCCCTTTTTTCCCCGATTAATTTGCCCCCTTTCTAAGTGTCCTGAACATCCATGATCTAAGAAAATAAGAGCTTCCTCTCACCTGTCTAAACCCTGTCTACATCACTTTTAAATCTACAAATAGCGGTTAAGTGCACGTGCTCTGCTTCAGCGGCCTGGGGTTCGCAGGTTCAGATCCCAGGCGTGAACAATGCACTGCTTGTCAAGCCGAGCTGTGGCTGTGTCCTAAGTAAAGTAGAGGAAGATGGCTAACGGATGTTATCCCAGGGCCAATCTTCCTCAGCAAAAAGAGGATTTGCAATGGATGTTAGCTTAGGGCTAATCTTCCTCACAAAAAAAATAAAAAATAAAAAATAAAAAATAAGTAAATAAGTAAATATACAAATGCCAAACATCATATTTGCATGGACTTTAGGTTTATGAAACATATTTTTAATATTTGCATGAAGTCAAAACACACGCCCAGTTTAGAAGAAAATAATCAGTCATAAACTTTATCTGCTATCAATCACTTATGATGTAAATAAACTGAGTGAATGCATTAACGTATTATTTCCTTTTCCTTTTTCTATATCAAACTGGATTTTTTGTTTAACGATGAAATTTCAGTGCAGTATATTATTTATTTTATGTTTTAAAAACTTTAAAAATAATCACATGCATGTATAGTAAAAGTATAAAAGTATACATAGCAATGACATTTACTTAATTTAGAGTAGTTAACTTTGGTGAAAGAAGGAGAAAAAGTGAGGGATTGAGAGAAACCCAAAAAGTATTCCAACTAATAGTTTATTGCTTAAAATAATATAAGTAAATATAATAAAATGTTTAAACTAGTAAATCTAAATTATAGGTAACCGAGTGTTAATTCTATTATTTTCTACCTGTATGTTTCAAATATTTCATTAAGAAAATAAGATATCCCTTGCTTGGCAACAAAATCCATAAAGAATCCTGATTTTACTTAGTGAAGAATGCAAAAGGTATTTATAGAGAAATTTTCTATTTATATTGAATGATATAATCAAGGTCTAAAGAAGTGGAAAAAATAACAAATTTCTGGATAACATAATTTTTTAAGCATGTTGATTCTCCCCAATATAGCTATGAAGTCAACGCATTTCCCATACAACGTCTGATCATGATACCATGGGAATTTAACATATAATAAAGCTGTTAAGGACAAAGCATTGAGGAAACTATGTCAGAGAAAAGGGTTCATCTAATGGAGAAATGCAAACTTGAATCCTTTAATGAAGTCGTGTATACAGAAACACTCTAAATGAAGGCTTAAGTTACCACATCACTGAATGGCAAAACATCTAATAATACGAAGTTTTGACAAAGCTGTGGGGAAACACCCTCTTACTCTTCTGGGAGGAGCGTAAATTACTACAGCCATTTCAGAGTCTAATCTAATAGCACTATTGAAACAAGTGTTGATGTGCTTTATGATTCTGCAGAAATACTCTTGGGAACGTGTACACCCCGTTCTCATACAGGTCAATATGGAAATGAGGATGAATAAATGCTTAATTTAGCTGTTTCAGCCATGGGACTGAAAATGTAATATATAGAGACTCATACAATGGAATTACTATTCAACACTCAGAAGTAATCAATAAACTACTGTTATATAGAGCAACACTGATGTATCTCAAAAATATAGTGTTAAGGGAATATTGTAAGAAACTGCATAAAATATAGTTTCACAGAAATAATTTTCAAGGAAACGCATACATATATCAGAACATTGAGTTTTAGCTAAAGTATTTGTCACAAGTATAAATATATCTGTGCCTATATATGCCTTATATGTATACACATATATGCAAACATTCATTTGTTTATTTTCATGCTTGTTTATTTATTTATAGAAGTGTAAATAACTTAAGCCTCAAAACAACCTAGGAAGTAGGTATTATATCCATGTTGCAGAAGAAGAAACTGGTATAGAATACAGTGTAAGGGGGGAGGGAGGAGGGTGAAAGGGATAATTCGGTACATGTGTGTGGTGATGGGTTGTAATTAGTATTTTGGTGGTGAGCATGATGTAATCTATGCAGAAATAGAAGTACAGTGATGTACACCTGAAATTTTTACAATGTTATAAACCAATGTCACTGCAATAAACAAAAAATTAAAAAAAAAAAATAAACAGTAAAAAAAAAAAAAGAATACAGTGTAAGTAACATGACAAGTCACATGTTCTTGAAAGGTTGTTAACACAGCTAGTATGTGTTGAAGCCAGGATTCAAACCTCGGCCATCTGGCCCCAGAGTTCACGAGCTTAAGCACTATGTGTGCTTATTTGCTGATATCAGAGGTGTTAGTGTGTACCGAAGGGAGGATGGAAATAGACATGGGGATGGACACAACGGAACAATGAAATAAAACCTATCAGAGTTTTGAATGTACTGACGAGAATGTTGTGATGCAATTAACTCGACTCAGTGAACCCCAGGAGGGGAAGGAGGAGGAGGAGGAGCAGAAGGGGAAAAGAAAAAACATTCTACGGAATTGAAGAGTCTAAGTGATCAGCACAAGTAGTGTCAGTGAAAAGACGAGAATCCCACTTTTCTGGCTTTTATTCATGTCATGTATAGGTGAAATAAATAAAAGGCTTAATAAATTAAGTGCTTTAAATTCAAATGTTGGGGATTAATTTCTTAAACCTTGCTGAACATCCATTACTTGTGTTTTACTGTGTAGTATAGGAGAGAGATTAAGCAAATGCTCTTTCTGTCTCTTATTTATATGTGATATTGAACAAAATATTTCAGTTTTTTGTCTGAATTTTTCATGCCTAAATTGTATTATACTTTGAGTTCTTTATTGTAATAGAAACCACACTGGAATTATTCAATTCCTAAAATAGATTTAGTAAAACGATTTTTCATTAATTCTTTGGTGGTATTGAATGCTTAATTTAGCTTGTTTTGTTTTTACAACAAAGTGCTCAGGTTTAGGAGTGAAGCACACAGAATTGTGAAGGAGAGATGGAGGAGAACCAGTATAGACAGATAAATAAGCCAATGAAAACTGTCTGTAGATCAATAAGTGGACAGATTTCTTTACCATGTCGAATTTATGTGGTTTAAAGAATTATTGTTTTATTCTTTTATCTCATGCACCCACATAGTTAATTCTAAAAACAACCATCTATCCAAATATCTATTGACGTCAATAGACATCTAATAATATCAAACTATAGAATTTATGGTTAGTGAATTTTGTCAAGTGAAAAACAAACGGAAGTTAAGTAACACTAGTAAATAAAAAGTAGTATCAATTTTCTATTTCTGAGAAAAGAGATTTAAACAATGCACTCACAAGAAATGAATAGAAATATATAAGAACAAAGGTTTAATTAAAATATTTCAGCCTAATAACGTTTATCAGACACAGAGCTTGAGATAGTGATGCTGATTTTGTTTTCGCTTTGCTAGGTTTTGTGTACTTCTTGGGTTTAAAATGCAAACGTGAAAACTGTGTACTTTAAAAAAGCTTGATCTGGGGGCCAGCCCAGTGGCGTAGTGGTTAAGTTCGAGTGCTCTGCTTTGGTGGCCCAGGGTTCACAGGTTTGGATCCTGGGTGCGGACCTATGCACCGCTTATCAAGCCATGCTGTGGCAGGCGTCCCACATATAAAGTGAAGGAAGATTGGCACAGATGTTAGTCCAGAGCTGCTGATCTTCCTCAGCAAAAAGAGGAGGATTGGCAACAGATGTTAGCTCAGGGCAACTATTCCTCACCAAAAAAAAAAAAAAAAAAAAAAAAGCTTGATCTTTCCTCTCTGGTCTTGTGGCTGTACGCCATATTTTCATATTGAAATCACTAAGTTATGGGCTTTTCCTAAAAAAAATTCAAAATATTACCTACTTCAAGACTAGTCAGCAGTGGTCTAGCAGTATCAATTGCCTACGGGAAATAATTTCTATCTGAAAGATTAGGTGAAGATTAACGTTTGCCGTTTCATAGCTCATTATCCTGAAATGGTCCTCTCTAAAGCCATGAAGTGTCTGGAGGTGCATGTCTATTCTTTTAAAATAAGGTGCTATTCCCAGAAATCATTAGTTCTCCTGTGCTGTTTTTCTTTAAAAGGATCCTGGGTTTAAAAATAAATATCTTGCCTTATGAAGATAAAAGCTAGTTTGTGTCGCTGGAAATAATTATCTTCTCATAATATTTAACCAAAGCATCTCTTTTTCCAGGGACAATAGATCCAATTAATCTCATATCAACCATGAAGATATATGTAGTGGATGAACCATTTTTCACGGGTTAAAATTTTTTTAAATAGCTATATTTTTAAGGACAAAAACAGCTTTATTTTCTAGTTCTGCTGGAAATATGTCCAAAATATATTTTACACTTTACTCTTTAAGCAGAATATGCTCAATGCATTATTTTAGGGGATAATCAAGTGTTTTGGATTATTAACTCCTAGAGTAAATGATCACACTGTGCTTTATACATTTTCGATGTTTATTTCCATGGTTGTCCTTTCTTTTTTCTCTTCATCTGGATGCTAGCTATCAGAACTAGAACTAGTACACATAGTTCTAGCAACTACTCTATACTTTCTAAATACTTTTCTATTTTCGAATTATAAAACAAATGTGACAGAATTTTATCCAAAATAGTGTTAAATAGTTAGGGGATACTGGGACGTTCTGCTGTTAATACATTGCATGTTTGTTTATCAATAAAGTTGGTGAACTATCCTAAGGCAGCTCAGAGGTCTTTTTGCTTGTCTAATTGACTGTGTCTTGGACGGCTGACGTTTTTGCATAAGTGGTTTCTGGATGTTAGTTGGCTGACTCTTCTGTTGAGAGTGTTGATTTTCCTAATGTGAGAACATGACAAATTTTTCAAATGTCTAAAGAAGTAAAGCAATATCTGAATTGTCATTTTATTGATGTTTTATTCCATATTCTCTCTGAAAAGAAAAACAGAAACAACAATTTAAGCATGTACATAGTTTGTGATGATCATGGGCTAAAATTGACATCTATGATGCTGCGTCAGGTATGGTCCCATCCCTAAGGAGATTATACCAGTGGGAGACATTAATGTAAACAAAATTCAAAATACGATATGATAAGTGCTATGAGAAAGATGCATATGGGTTATAGCATGAAAGCTTTGAGGAGAGATAATCTAACTGCCTGAAAGAGTCAAGCGAGCCTTCAAAGAGAAACTGGCATTTTGGTTGGGTCTACGTTGTTGAAAGAAAGGGATTACAGGCAGAGGTCATTGAGCCAAAGCAAGCTGGCTAGGAAGAGTGTACTGTTTGAGAAGCAAAGCTGTTGTGAAGGCTCATTGGACAATCCATGGTACATATTTTAATTTAGTCAGTTGACACAATAATGACCTGTACAACTATTTTTTCTCCAATTCAGGATCTAATCTATGGTCATGTATTGCATTTAGTTACCATGTCCCTTTATTCTGCTTTAATCCAGAAAAGTTCTACAGTTTTCTATTGTCCTTCTCAACCTTGTCATTTTTTAAAGAGTACGGGTTTGTCATTTTATAAAATGTCCCCAGTTTGGATTTATGTGATGTTAGTTCATGATTAGATTCAAATTATACGTTCTTTGCAGGAATACCCTGCAGATGTGACGTGTCCTCCTCAAGGCATCATATCAAAAAATGCATGATCTCTCTTTCTGTCCCAATATTTTTTATGTTAACTTTGATTAATTCATTACATGGTCTCAGTCACTTTTGCTGACTGCAAAGTTTCTATTTTTCCCCTTAAAATCAATTATTTGTGGTGAGATTCTTTGAGACTATGTAACTATCACATTCCTGTTCAAAATGTTACCACTACGTTTAACAATGTATGATTTTCTGACTCCATCATTCTTTCTACGTTTATTAGTTCACATTCTACTATGTAAGGAAGATATTTTGCTTCTTCACTCATTCATTTGCATCAGTATGGAATTGTGAACTCCTATTTTATTCAATAAGTTATAATGTATGACTATCATAATTTAATTTGATGTTCAAAATGTCTCACGTTTGGCCACTGAGAACCACTTCAAGCTGGCTCATGTACCTTTTTGATAACATCTTCATTATTCTTTAAGTACTTCCTTACTTTCTATTGCAAGTTGTTCCGGGCTCATCTTAAAATTTTCCTGCCCCAGACCTGCAATAAATCTCTTCTCCAAGGTTCTCTGGTTGCTCTTATTGAAGAACACCATTAAAAAGCACAATCTGGCCTCTTGATCAGGGGTCGGCAAATGTTTTCTGTAAAGAATCAGGTAGGAACTATATAAGGTTATGCCAGCCATATGGTCTCTGACACATTTCTCAACTCAGCCACTACAGTGAAAGACAATATGTAAATGAATGAGTATGGCTGTGTTCCAATAAAACTTTATTTATGGATAATGAAATTTGAATTTCATATAATTGTTTTGTGTCACAAAAAATTCTACTTTTCATATTTTTCAACCATTTGAATGTAAATGTAAAAACCTTACTTAGCTCATGGGCCACACAAAAACAGGCAGTGGGCCAGATTTGGCTCGGAACTTTTGATTGCCCACCTCTGCTCTAGTTGTGTTCTTTGCTAGTGGTCTGTCTTGCTTCTAGGCTCTTTCTATTTTCTGTTCCATTGATCCGTTTTTCTATCTTTATGTCAAAACGACACTGTCTTGATTACTGAAGCTTTATGGTAATTCTTGAAATTTTGTTATGTAAATTTTCCAATTTTTTTTCTTTTCACAATTTTTTTGCTATTTTAGATTTTCTTCATTTTCATATACATTTTTGAAACATCTTTTCAATTTCCTTTAAAAAAAGAAAAGAGACCACAGGGATCATGACAGCAACTTCATTACATTTCTGTTCAGTATTTTGGAAGTTAAAATGTTGGCTATATTGGGGCCAGCCCGGTGGCGCAAGCAGTTAAAGTGCACACACTCCGTTTCGGCGGCCTGGGGTTCTCAGGCTCGGGTCCCAGGAATGCACAGATGCACCACTTGTCATGCCACATTGTGGTGGCATCCCATATAAAGTAGAGGAAGATGGGCATGGATGTTAGCTCAGGGCCAATCTTCCTCCACACACACACACAAAAAATCTTGGCAATATCAAATCTCCAACCCTTGAATTTGGCCTATATCTCATTCAGCTATGTTTTGAAGTCTCTCAGCAACTTTGTTAAAACTTTTCCTAAGTATATTATGATTTTCTATCCTAAATGAATATTTTTATTGTTATTTTCGCATTATTTGCTGCCAGAATAAAGAAATGCAATTGAGTTTTGTGTATTCGCTTTGTATCTTGCAAACCTGGTAAATTCACTTAATTGTTCTACTGTTTATTAGCTTCCTTAGGATTTCATGCATAAATAATTATGGTGTCTACAAATAAAGGCAGTTTTACTTTTCCCTTTACAATCTTTATTCTTTTATTTTATCTTATTTTCTTATTGAGGCTAGGACCTCAAGGAAAATGTTGAACCATTTACCATTTACCAGAAATGGTAAAAATGGACTTCCCTGCCTTGTTCCCATTCTGAGGGGGAAAGTGTTCAGTCATTCACACTTAACAACCATGTTATCTTTTAATCAGGTTGAGATAGTTTCCTTCTATTTCTAGTTTTCTGAAAATTTTTATCCCGAATAGGCATCAAATTTTGTCAAATGCTTTTTCTGCATTTATTGAAATGACCATATGGTTTTTCTCTTTTAATCTGTTAATACAGTTAATTATACTGATTGATTTTTCGAATGTTAGACCAACCTTGCATTCCTGGAACAAACCCACCTGCTGATAATGAATTGTCCTTTTAACACATTACTGGATTCAATTTGCCAACGTTTTGTTAAGGATTTTTACGTATGTGTTCATAAAGGATATTTTTCTTTTCTTGTAATATCTTTGGTTTTGGTCTGAGATATACTGTCCTCATTAAATGACAAGGGAAATATTTACTTCTCTACTTTCAGAAAGTGGTTATGTAAGATTGGCATTTTTTTAAAAAAATAAATGCTTGATATATTTCTCTTGGAAAACATTTTGGGACTTGAATTTATTATGGGAACACTTTTGATAATAAATTTAGTTTCTTTAATAGATATAATGTTATTCAGATTTTCAACTCAACTTGTGTCAGATTTGATAATCTGCACTTTTTCAAAAAAATCGACTATTTTATTAAAGTCATTGAATATGTTATCTTAGAGTTGTTTAAAATATTTTATTATTCTTTTGATGCTTGCAGGATCTATAGTGTTATCTCTTCTTTCATTCCTGATATTGATAACTGGTGTTTTTTCCCTTTCTTTTTTGATATGTTTTGCTACTGGTTTATTAGTTTTATTAATCTTTTTAAAGAGTAAACTACTAATTTTGTTAATTTTTTCTGTTGTTTGTCCATTTTCTATTTCACTGATTTGCGTCCATTATTTTCTTCCTTTTACTTATTTTGGGTTTATTTGGTCATCTTTTCCAAACTTCTTAGGGTGCAACTTAGACCCTATATTTAAAACATTTTTTCCTAACATAAGTGATTAAAGATATAAATCTCCTTTTCAGCAATATAGCTTTCATTTCTAGCTACCCCTTGCTAAATATAATACCTTAGGCAAAAAGCCATATATGTGTGATTCATCTAATGCAGTTCCCTTCTTTCCAGGGTTGACTTCTGATTTTCTATCTACTTTTGGTCATTCTACAGTGCCTTCAAATAGTTGAGTTAGGAGAGTAACATGTAATTTACATATTAAAGACCTACACCATGTCTTCTATAGAGTACAGGTTGCAGTAGGGGTAAAAGTGAATGCAAAAAGACTAGTTAGGAGTCAATTGCAATAGTTCAGGCAAGTAATGATTGGATGAGGTAATAGCAAAAGACTTCTGTAGAAGTCATCTGATAGAAGATGTGTTTTTGACTGCAGAGTTGTAATTGCTTTTCTGAACTCATTAAATGGATATAGGTATTAGAAATTTTGCAGAATCAAAGATGTTCTGCAATTTTTGTTTGTTTTGCTCTTTTTTTTAAAGCCTTGATATTTTAATGAAGTGTGATGGCAGAAACTATGACTGGGAACACTGTGAAGTTGGGGAGAGCAAATTTTGGAGACTTGATGATATTTCAGGTTAGCTATAATAAGATTGAGATGTCTATTAAACATTCTAGTCTTAAGTATAGGGGAACTTTTGGCACCAGCTATATAAGTATAGGTCTTCCATTTTTAATAGATGCTATTTAACTATACAACTCTTTGAGATCACCTGAGGATTAAGTATAGGTGGTGATGAGGAGTGATCCATGTTTAAATTTCAGGAAGATAAGGATGATCTAGTTAATGAGACTGAGAAGGATCTTCTACTGAGGGAAAAGGAAAACCGGAAAGAATTGTGTCCTTGACACCAAGAAAAAATATTTTTTCAAAAAGAAGGCACTGATTAAGTCTACTAATGCCTAGAATTATATTATATATAGAATCAACAATATGTAGATTGAAGATATTTGGAGAAGCCGTGTTCGACATAAACATTATTAACAGGTTTTCTTACAGTCAGGTGGATAAAGTGTACAGTAATACCCAAACTATTTTGACCATGCGATTTTCCCCAGTGGGGAGTATCATGCAGGAATACTGGTCTGAGAAACAGTCTTATGGAAATTCCCATTTAGAGTCACATTTATCAAGCTCTCTGAGTTGTGTAAATTTGGGGTCTACAAAACCAGTCTCCTGATTTTTATTTCAGTATCTCTTCTGTATTAATATTTGAATTTGTGAACACATCCCAATGTGAAATAATGATCCTTCAAAATTTTTCATTCTTTTTTAACTTTTTAAAACTTCTTTGGAGCTGTAAAATTTCAAAGGACTTGAAATTAGTAGGGGGATTTCACAGTTGTAAATTTACTTGGTGCTGGGGGCCAATTCAATTAGCTAAGAACTTATTTTCAAATTGTTACCAATTGGATCAATGGAGTATGACAACTTTCCCCCTTCATTTCCATATTTCTAGGGACAAGATGTTGAAAGAAACACACTGCAAGACTAATTACATTTTAGAAAGATAGGGTATTCTTCCTCTTCTTTTTAAACATTAGTAGGCAAAGAGAATTTATTTTTAATTTACAAAGAAGGGGCTACTGATTATGTTAAACAGGGACACAATGTGAGCTGCAAGCTGCAAGCAGAATTCTTTAGTTCATGCTGATTCCAGCCTGGCTTCAACTCTTCTTCTGTTTTCAGAGAAAGCATATATATAACACTTCATTGATATTGCCTGCTTATGATCAGAGACTCCTACTTACACCTATATCAATATCTCCCCAAACTGCCATAGTTCACTTAGCATATACTAACAGCACTATCTCCAAATGCCACTTCCTTGTCCTTTTTGTAAAACATCAATCAAAAAATTTTAAATGTGCTTGATTTTGTTGTTGACTATCATTTTGCTTTTTCTATTTGAGACATTGAGATGGCGTTTGAGCATCAGAGAAGTGTACCTTCTCTTTCATTACAATTTCAACATCACTTGTGGCAACTACAATATTTACTACAACATGTGGAAGTGCTTTGGCACCACAACTTATCCCTGAAATGATTCTAAGAGAAATATCATCTCTGGTGATATTTATAGGTAATTTCAAGAGCGCCTAAGTTCTAAGTTTATAATCGGTAATGGAATAATAGAAGCCCATAGTATAAGATTAACAAATCTTCAAAAATGTTAGCTCCAGTTAATTTTAGGGATTTTATACGTCATATTGGGTTGACTATTTCCAGTCACTTCTTGGTAGAGTATGTGTAAAAATAGATTTAAATTTGGCTGTCTTGGGTAGAAAAAAAAGAACGTGTCAAAAATGGAATCAGGATGCAGATTTTATTTTTTCCTACTTCCCTCCAGGTGATTTGATCTAGGCTTCACATTTTGTGTTCTCTAGATGAGAGTCAGACATCATGCTGGCATTTTGGCTCCCAAACCAACCTGAGGCAGAGACTCACCCAGTGAATAATCCATTCATTTAGGAGATAACAATAAAAATCTGCTCAGACACAGAAATTTACTATATCAGGCCTCTTTTGTAACAGAAAAATTTTAAAAGGCTTTAAGTTTTTCAGAACTTTGAAGAGCAATAAACCTCACCAAAGGCTTAACAGTTTTGTGATTTGTGTGTGTGTGTGTGTGTGTGTGTGTGAGGAACATTAGCCCTGAGCTGACATCCTCCGTTGCCAATCCTCCTCTTTTTGCTGAAGAAGATTGGCCCTGGGCTAACATCAGTGCCCATCTTCCTCTACTTTATATGGGACGCCACCACAGCATGGCTTGATAAGCGGTGCATTGGTGCACGCTGGGGATCCGAACCTGTGAACCCCTGGCCACCGCAGCGGTGCTCTCGAACTTAACTGATACGCCACCAGGCAGGCCCCCACAGTTTTGTGATTTTTTAAAGCCATCTTAGTTTAGGTAAACATAAATTTCCTACCCCCTAAATAGAATAATCATTTATTTCTAAAGATATATCATCAATTTAATAGCAACTTCTTGGAATAAAAATAAGCACTAAATTTAATACACCCACCAAAAAAAAAAAAACCATCCTAATTTTCAAAATGTTAAATGCAAAAAAAAGTGCAAATTAGAATTAAGGAAATACTATATACATGTCATATATATAATATATAACATATTTAATTATTTTCAAAAGATTGATCAAAGTTTCCATAGACCTCTTTAAATATTGTGCTCCCTTTGTATATATGTATTTTTAAAATTTCAATTTAAAATACTCCATTTATAGATACATAAAATCCACTTCCAATGTTTGCCCCAGGAGCATACCTACTCTACCAAGCAAGGCTGAAATTCACCAGTCATCTATGTCCTAGGGAATGAAATTCAGAGGTGTTACCCATTTGGCAAAACCCTTGAATGCATCTTTGCCATACATATATCAACACTTTGCTTTTACATGAAATTCCATTATATGGATATTTAAATGTGTCCTCAGTGTGTATAATTCCTAATGTGAAGGTACTCACCACCCGTACTGAGGGTGTATCTGTAGATACGGAGGAAGATGGTGCACCCGGAAGTGCATCTCACCTGACAATATTATAGATGTTCTTTTTCTATAGCTGACCAAAGATGAAAGATTGCTGGCTCAGCACTGCTTTAAGCTGTGAGGAAGTGTGACTCTATAGTATTTCTTTGCTCTACTTCAACACATTTGTTTATTTTTTATATTTTTTCATTTGCTTTGTATTTTATTTGTCAAACCTGGTAAGTTTGATTTTGAATAAGCATACAGGTTTGCTGTTAGTAAGATGTTTTTTAAATGGCAGAGTTGGTGTTCCTGTGTGACCCGTTGATGGGATATGATGTAAAGTCTTCACTGGTTTGAGACAGTGAAATAAAATCTTTAAGTAGTGTCACAATCAAATTTGAAATAGTATGTTGAAGTATACCTATTTCTATGGAGTAGAGGAAATTGATAGTGTAGCAAAGACGTGATAATTTCACAGAAAAGGTACGATTTCCATGCATCAGATATATCTCTTGAACTACACAATCAAATATACAAGAAATATCCCCTTCGTTTATTTTTTACATCAAATTAAATTTGATGGAGACACATCCTCCTGGGCAGGAAATTCAATCCTATTATCTTGGACAGGGCAGCAGAGGATCTTTTTCTAGAGAAGAACCTGGAAAAAGTGGAATGTTCCCTTTCTTCTTCATTCAAATCATCATGGTCACTGATCAGAACTTCATTTCCCAAGTTTACGTGGTCCTTTGAAGACACATGATTCACTCATTTCTGGGATAAGAAGTTTTGGCAGTGTGGAAAATTTTGGTACCTAAAGTCCAGCCTCCCTGGGTGCGTGAAGCAGCCATTTTCTTCTGAGGACTTAATCACCCAGGGCTAGGCCTAACAGGAAAAATACAGGATGCTAAGTTCAACCTGAATTTCAGATGAATGCCACAATTTTTTTAGTTTCATTATGTTGAAAATATTTCAGAGTATATACTTATATTAAAAATATTAATTGTTGGGGCCAGCCCGGTGGCGTAAGCGGTTAAGTGCGCACGTTCCCCTGCAGCGGCCCGGGGTTCGCCGGTTCGGATCCCGGGTGCGCACCGACACACCGCTTGTTAAGCCATGCTGTGGCGGCGTCCCATATAAAGTAGAGGAAGATGGGCATGGATGTTAGCCCAGGGCCAGTCTTCCTCAGCAAAAAGAGGAGGATTGGCATTGGATGTTAGCTCAGGGCTGGTCCTCCTCACAAAAAAAAAAAAAAAAAAAAAATTAATTGTTTATCAGAAATTCAAATTTAACTGGATGTCCTGCATTTTTATTTGCTAAATCTGGCAATCCCACCTGGGACACAACCAATGAGTGGTACAGGCCCAGAAATCAAGGACACTGTCTTCTTCCTGGGTTTGGGGAAAAAAACACTATGTCTGCCTGTTCCTCCATGGTAAACATTCCCTTCTGGATAGAGAACTAATACTTTCAACTAAGGCCAAGATTGGCAACCTCAAATGCCTACAGATTCCACAGTGTAACATATAGGACTGTCATAGGCCCAGAGGTAACTGTGGTAAACTATTATAAATCAGCTAACAGAGGCGGCTGATACTCGGCTCCAACCTGGTACATTCTGTGAATATTGGCCTAGTGTAGCTTGGTTTTCTGAAATCTAAATCCAGAATTTTTATGGGGATTCTCCTTATATTTAAATAAGCAGCACACTGAGATAATTTTAAAAAGTGAAATAAATAATCAGTGTTACCCTTACCTGAAGTCTTTAACCTTCAGTGTAGACTTTTACTAAAGACAGCAGTCAGGATTTTCTTCAACCTGCTTCAGCTTTCAGTTCTGCAAAAGAAACCTCACCTGAATTGAGAGAGCCCAGAGCCCTGTTACAAAGCAAACATAAAAAAAAAAACAAAATCAGGGGCCAGCCCTGTGGCCTAGTGGTTAAGTTCAGTATGCCCTGCTTAGGCAGCCTGGTTAGGTTCTTAGTGCAGACCTACACCAGTCAGCAGCGGCCGTGCTGTGGTGGCGACCCACATACAAAATGGAGGAAGATTGGTGTGGATGTTAGCTCAGGGCAAATCTTCCTCTGCAAAAAAACACAAACAAACAAAAAACAGAAAAATCAATGACAAAACATAACATGGCTGGAGTGCCTCTGTGTAAGAGTATGATGAAGTATCACGTAAAAGATTCACTGACTCGGGAAGTTGAAAGTGATTCATGTAGCATTAAAGCTTTATTTCAAAATTGGCTAGTACTTGTTTTATAGACTTAAAGGAAATCAATAGCATTGTGATGTTCATGTAATGTCCCAGAAAAGCCTGGCTATTTTGAAGGGTTTTCAAGCTAATAACACAATGATAAAAATGAAAATTTGTTACCTTAATCTTTAAATTGTATACATGTAATCTTTTTTCAATTCGATAAGATGCTATTTTCTGTTTCCAGTTATGTCTTATGACAGCATTAAACTAAAGACTTTTATATTCTTGAATGTATTTTGAAGACTTATTTTTCATATAAAAGTTTTGCTTGTTTATACAGTAACATCATTAGTTTCTGGGTGAAATTCTGCCTGTGTCGCACTTTCCTCTGTTATATATGTAGAGTTCATAATTGTGTGGCAAATAGTAGTAAGTGTAGCTTTCTTTTAAATGCAAATGGGATGAATCTAATTTTATATGTACATTGTAATAATCTCCTTTGGCAGTTGGACATAAGGAGTGACTATTTCTAAGCAGTTTTTTTCCCCCATTCTAAGGTAAAGGTTATTTAAGAAGTTAGGTAAGTATTTTGAAGAAATGGAGAATGACTGGTTAAATATTTATACATATTTAGAAACCTGCTTTGAAAGTCAATACTTCAAAGATACCCCAACAACTTTATCTAACAATACAGAACAAACAAATAGCACAAACATTTCAAACTCAATTGACTTTTCTTGAGCATGAGGCAAAGATTTACTTGAAGAGAATCAATATCTAGCAAACAGGATAATGGCTTGGTAACCTGTATAACAACGAGGTAAAAAACAGTTACATGTTTAAGACCAAATACAATTTATTTCATTCATATTTTCATCAAACATTCATTGAGATCTTATTCTACACCAGTCACGTGCCAGAGGCTTGTGATTCAATATTTAATAACACTTCTGATGCCATCATGGGATTTAGATTTTATTGTAGCAGAGAGGTAAATGAACAGGTCACTACAATCTTCTGTTCATAAGTGAGAAGGGAGTGCTGGTTGCTATGGGAGCACATAGGAGAGACATCAAACACAAATGATGTCCCACATCTTTGTGATGGTATTGCCTTTAATTTATCTGAAGAGAACCTCTCCCAGAAGTGTTGATTATTGAAAATGCCTTGAGACACACAGGAGGGAGAGATAGGATGTGTGGATCTGTGTCCTCAGCACAGTTCAGGAATATATTTTATCATCCATGCTGGGATATTTTTGTGAGAGGGGACACTATTAATACTTACCCTGGGACATCAGACATATAACTTTAACTCCATTTAGCCTGAAATGCCCCAAGAAAAATAGGACATATGGTTACCCCATGGATATTCCATTTCAGATCAGCTCCAGGAAGAGTAGCTAAATCCTTTCCTGCATGCCTGATTTATTCTCTATTTTACAATAAAATGGTTAATTTGGAGTTTGACATTTAAGTATATACTATTATTACCCATGGAATGTCACTTTCAGAAGTCTTTGATATTATTCAATTTTAGTCAGAATATTAAACCCTTGTAAGGCGCCTGGGAGGTTATTTCTAGCTGCAGAGTAGGATAGGTTTTCCTCATCCTAGCAGACATTAACTGTCTAGAAGTCAATTTTTCAGATGCCAGATCAAATCTCTACCTGTTCTTTCAAATATCTGTTAAAGGTAAGCTTGTTCTTCGAGTGTTCTCCGTTCAATCTCAAAGGCAAACATAGCCGAAGACTGTAATAGAAAAAGAAACGTGTCAGCCTTGTATGACTAAGGGAAAGAAATAAATAAGACAAAACTGTTATTTGAGTTGTAAAAAGACTCCGCTAGCTATTCTTGCTCCTTTCAGCTGATAACGCACCTGAACAGTGTAATAGAAATTATTGTTTTATGCCTTCTTATTTCATCTTTCTGGAACTTTGACAAATATATCTGAAATGCTTACTTTCCTACAAAAATAATAGCCATTTATTAAACAAAGTGTGGATTAGTAACAATGATGGCAAAAAAGAAAAATTTTTGTAGAAACACAGCGATTCCATTGTACTAGATACTCGCTTGGTGCTGTGATTTCTGGTGCATTTAAAAATAGCTAATGAGACTTTTCATGGTTAACTACAAAAATGTGCATTTTATTGCAGGTGTTCAAGGACAATAAAATATTTTTACTTAGATTTTTAATTATAATAAATTAGTTTTGAATAGAATACGTAGGGCAATGCTGCTTGAATGGATGTCATGGAGACTTGACATAGCATGTGATCTATTTTAACATTCCATTTCCAGGTAAAAGTAGTTGCAAATGTCTTCTATTTAGTTGGTAGGAAGAGTGAGTCACTGCAAGTAGTGACAGGCCTGAGATCATTACAATTTACTTTCTTCCAATTCTTTGTTACTATATCATCCCCAAAAATTCTTGTAGAGTTTTTTTTTTTTAATTTATTCTTTGTTAAAGCCGCTTCTTTGGCAGTGAAGGTAATACTGACATTATAAACTATGAACAAAATATGTCTTTCTTATAAGCAAGATACAACTGTGACTAAAGAGTTTCAGAACTTTGAAAAATACTTACAATAATTTTACTGAAAAATAAATTTGTTGTAATTAAATAATTGATGAATTTAAATTTTTTATTTTTCATAAACGTTACCCAAAAGGGTCATTTACCAAATATCCAAGATTAACATCTATGGATAAGATTTTCTACAGGGTCACAAAGCCGCAAAGAGACTCTTCAGATGCCCTATAGTTCATTTATTTTCAATGGATTAGCAGTCCTTGTGTTGAAGCTCCTCAGTATAAAATAAATCTAAGAAGAGCAAAGTATTAGTCCTCAATGTATTTGAAAATATTTATCAAACAACTAGTTTGATAATCATATGTACAGAACAATTTACAGAAACTTTAGATATGTAAATGTCTGCTTGGCATTTATAAGCTAGTTGATCGCTCATGAAAGTTATAAAAGAAGTATAAGAATATTCATTGTGTGATGGTTAATTTTATGTGTCATCTTGACTGGGCCATGGGTGCCCAGATAATATTTGGTTAAGCATTATTCTGGGTATCTCTGTGAGGGTGTTTCTGGATAAAATTAACATTTAAATTGGTAGACTGAATAAAGCAGATTGCCCTCCCCAATGTAGGCAAGCTTCATCCAGTCCATTAGGAGCCTGAAGAGAATAAAAGGTGTGGTAAGGGGGGATTTACTCTGCCTGTCTGTTTTGGAGCTGAAACACTGGTATTCTCCTTCACTCAACTGGAAATTATACCAGTGAAAGAAAGTTCTCTTGGTTCTCAGGCCTTTGTACTTGGGCTGGAACGACACCAAAGGCTCTCCTGCGTGTCCAATTTGCAGAGGGCAGATCTTGGGGAACTTCTCAGCATTCCATAATCACGTGAGCCAATTCCTTATAATAAATCTCTCTCTCTCTCTGTCACACATCCATATATATGAAGATATATATAAAAACATTGGTTCTGTTTCTCTGTAGAATTCTAATATACATTGAGATATAGCCGTTCTTTTTATTATTGATTTGAATTAAATCATCTGTATTAAAATAAATGGTGTAAGTTCTGTTTCCTGACTAGACTCTGACTGATACAGCCTCCTTTTTTCTATTTTATCTATTACAGTCTATTAAAATTAATTTTTTTAAACCAATTTCCTGTTATTGCTGAAAGCATAGAACATTTTTAATTCAGTAAAATATAAATTGTTTTATCAATTTCCTGTTAATATTAAAATATTTTAGAAAACTTTAACTCCATTTATCCCCTCACCTTTTATATTCTTGTTATATGTTAATTTCTATATATTTCAAACCAGATAACATATCATTTTCTTGTTTTGTGTAGTCATTAGTCTTTTACATTTACCCACATATTTAAATTTTTTTTCTTCCAGTAATTCGGTGTTTCCTGTTGAGATCATTTCTCCTCTTCTTGAAAATCTCCCTTTAGTACTTTTTTAGAAGAGTTTTGCTGAAGAGGAATTCTCTCAGTTTTTATTTTTCTGAAATCATATTCATTCATCTTCATTTTGGAGTGATGTTTTACCGGTTACAGAGTTTTCAGTTGGCTGCTATTTTGTTTGATCACTCAAAAGTGGACCCTCTATTGTTTTATACTCTGACATCTATAGTGTCTCTCTCAGATTTTTCATCCCCTGGAGTCTTAGCTCTATTTTTCACTACCTCAGTGGTCCTCTACTACTATTAAACAAATGGTTTGTTCATTTTAACTAGATTTTCTGGTCATTTCTTCAGTCAAACATTTCTGTTTATAAACAAAAAACCCGGAGTAGGATAGTATAAATGAATAAAGTGAATACAGCTTGACTTTTTCTTATTTTCTGGTCTCAAGATCTAAATTATACTGAGCGGCACTAAATATGTAAGGTCTTCAAATGATAAAAGAAAGCAATAAAAATGATAAACTTTTCATTAAATATATTGAAACTCACTTTTCTCCTTCTATTAATATGTAAAACAATAATTTTTCTCTTATAAGTAAAATGTACTTGGGAAAGCTGTATTAATAGTAACTTGTCCCCAACATCGTCGTGGTCTTAATGTGAAATGCCTATGCACAGTAAACACCTAACAGAAAAATTGAGAAGACTTAATCTATTTCAAACAACTTAGCATCTCCATTATTGCAATTGATACAAAAGTGAATCAAGAATTCTTAATCATGGAAACAGGAAAATGTCACATAGGTGTGTCATAATGACTAATGGGGAAGAGTTGCCCAGGAAACAGACATTTTGGATTATTTTCATTTCCAGTTTTGTTAGGAAAATCTATCAAAACTCTCCCACAAGAAAGACACATTCTTTAAGGCTACACAGCTGGTGTTTTGGCAGAAGCTGATGTAAGAGTATTTGCAGTAAAGAAGAATATAGCTACTTAATATCCAGCCTTCCTGAATCCAACTCTGGCCATCCTGCCAGGAAACCCTCTCCCCTACTGAACACCAAATCTCAGTAAATGGTAAACACAGCCTTCTAGATGCTCAGCTGAAAAACAAAAAAACGAAATAGTGGAGGCTAATTTGACTCTTCTCTTTTTGTTACACTCGAAATCAAAATAATTTAAATACCTCGTCCAGAGGCAAGATAGGATGAAGAGTTCACAGACCAGTAAAAAGAGTATCAGAACAAGAACTACCTGAAACACACAAGGAAGGTCCAGTTTGATAACTATGAAAATGGGTTGATGTTTGTAAATCACTCTTTTGAGCCAGTGGGTATATGAGCGAGCATAGCTTAAAGGGTCAGAGGCAATGTGGTTACTTCCTTGCCTCCCCATATTCTGCTTCCTCTATCTGGAAATAATCTTCCTCTACATATATCTGACTAATGCTTTCTTATTCTAGACTTAGTTTTAGGTTCCTTATTTCGAATCATTGTCAGACCTTCCTGGGTATTTCCTTCAAAGACATTAAGTGTTCATATCCTGTTTTACCTCTGCTTCCATCATGTTTAATCTTACTATACGATACCCTAGGTACTGATTTTATTTCATAAATTTTCAAATAGATTGAGAATGTCTTAATTACAAAGACTATATCTTCTTCATTTCTGTATCCCAAGCACTAACTCAATGCCTAGTATATTCTAGGAAATCAGCAAAAATTAATTGAATGTTGAATTAATAGAATCCAAAGGAACATCTTTATTAGATGCCTTTTTCCTTTTAATTTAAAACTGACTTAGTGTGAATTATTGTATTACTTTTAGATTTTGTTTATACCAAATTCAAAAATATGCAATTTTATTTGATTCATTATTGGATAAAATTTTCCTCTATAACAGAGAAAATTGGGCTGAATTCCCCCAAATATATGCTGATTCTTGGGTAAAGCTGCTGAGCCAGTGTGTCTCCTTGGAGGTTCTAAAACTGGGTAGGTATATATGGTGGCAGATTTGGCAGACCCCCAAAATTTCTTTCATATAAACTCTATATTGATTCTTCATGCTCTAGTAATAACAAAAATTGAAGTGCTACTTCTTGAAATATGAAAATAGTAAACTTTTTTCAAAGACCAAAGTGAAAATTTTAGCAGGATCTTTTGAATTATAGTCAGTTTGCAGCTAATAGCAAATAACATTGTTATTATACTTAATCATTAAAACTTATCCTTTATTTCTCTCTTATTTCTTTGGCCTCTATGGTACTATTAGGGCAAAAAAAAATGTAATTTTATAAAATTTGTATAAATAAAACTAGTGGAAATTATATGCATGGCTTAAATTTTATGATTGTTATAGAATAGTCCCAAATATAGCATCCAGAAATTTCCTCGGAAATAATAGATAACAGAATGACCTCTATATTTTTTACATCTTGTTTGAAAACACTTTTTTAAACAATGTCATCAGTAGTACCTTATTAGCGCTTCTCTAAGTAACTGAATTATTATTAGTTCGTATATTTTTCTATCCTGCAAACTTGCTGAATTTAGAGTTTTGGTAGTTGTGTGTGTATGCAGTTTTGTGTGTGTCGGGGGAGGTTTGCATGGAGCCCCTTAGGGCTTTTTACATAAAAGATCATGTCATTTGTGAATAAAGACAGCTTTACTTCTTTCTTTCAAGTCTTGATACATTTTATTTCTTTTTCTTGCCTGATTGCACTGGCTAAAAACTCCAGCACAATGTTGACTAAAGTGGTGAGAGAGCACATCTTCAACTTGTTACTGATATTAGGGGAAAAGCATTCAGTCTTTTACCATTAAATATTACATTAGGGGCCAGCCCAGTGGCATAGTAGTTAAGTTTGTGTGCTCCGCTTTGATGGCCCAGGGTTCGCCAGTTTGGATCCTGGGTGCAGACTTATGCACCGCTTGTCAAACCATGCTGAGGTGGCATCCCACACAGAGTGACTAGAAGGATGTACAACTATGACATACAACTATCTACTGGGGCTTTGGGGAGAAAAAAGGAAAAAAGGAGGAAGATTGGCAACAGATGTTAGCTCAGGGCCAATCTTCCTGAAAAGTAAATAAATAAATAAATAAATAAAGGAATTTCAAAAAATAAAAATAAAAAAATAAAAATTACATTAGCTTATGTTTTTCATGGATGCCCTTTATCAGGTTGAGGAAATTCCCTTCTATTTCTAGTTTTCTGTGAGAATGTATCATGAATGGGTGTTGGATTTTGTCAAATACTTTTTCTGTGTCTATCGAAATGATCATGTGGTTTTTGCCCTTTATTCTTTCCATATGGTGTGTAACATAAATTGATATTTTTGGATCTTAAACTGACCTTGCATACCTGGAGAAATCCCACTTAGTCATGTATAATCCTTTTTCTGTGTTGCTGGATTTGGTTTGCTGATATTTTGTTGAGAATTATTGCATCTATATTAATAAAGATGACCTCTAGTTTTATTTTCTCATCACATCCTGGTCTGCCTTTTGTATCAGGGTGATGCTGGCCTCATAGAATGCATTGGGATGTATTCCTACTTCCTCTCTTTTATGGAAGAATTGGTCAAGAATTGGTATTATTTCCTCTCAGATTTTTTGATAGACTTCACGAGGGGAACATCTGGGCCTGGGCTTTTCTTTGTGAGGCAGTTTTAAATTAGTAATTCAGTTTCTTGATGTGAACTGTTTATTGAAGACAGGTGATAAGGAGCTTGTGCCAGAAGATAAATCAATGCACTGTTTCCTTCTTTGAGAAAGTTTTGCTACGATAAAAGATTGAAGTCTGCTGAACTAAACAGTGTGCTTAGTGAAGTAATTGGTTTACTATCTGGTGCATGCTCCTTATATCATCACTGACAATAACAAATATTTCATAGATGAGTATCTGACTATGGACTATATTTCAGTTGCAATGGTCTACAGTATGAAGATAGGATTAATCAAGACGCTTTGGTAATAACCTGATAACATGAACTACTTAAAGCAATAAAGGAGGGATTTATTATGTTACATTGCGGTGTATCATTGTCTTAGTCCATTTGGGCTGCTATAACAGAAATACCATAGACTAGTAGGCTTATAAATAACAGAAATTTATTTCCCACAGTTTTGGAGGCTGGGAAGTCCAAGATCAATGTCCTGGCAGATTCAGCATTGGTGAGGACTCACTTTCTTGTTTGTAGATGGTCCTCTTTTCCTTGCAAACTCACACAGCAGAAGAGGCAAGGGAGTTCGCTGGGATCTCTTTTATAAGGGCACTAATCACCTCCCAAAGGCCCTATCTCCAAATACCATCACACTGGGTATTAAGATTTAACGTGTGAATTTTGGGAGGACGCAAATACGCAGTCTATAGCAATAATGGAACCTAAGAATAGGGATATGGCCAGGTCTAGGGTAGAGTCTGGAGTAATGAACTGGAAAGTCCTAGTAAGAACCCAGAAAATATATAATACATTTTCTTTTTCTTTTTCCTTTTTTTTTTGTGTGTGTGAGGAAGATCAGCCCTGAGCTAACATCCATGCTAATCCTCCTCTTTTTGCTGAGGAAGACCGGCTCTGAGCTAATATCTATTGCCAATCCTCCTCCTTTTTTTCCCCCCAAAGCCCCAGTAGATAGTTGTATGTCATAGCGGCACATCCCTCTAGTTGCTGTATGTGGGACGCGGCCTCAGCATGGCCTGACAAGCGGTGCGTAGGTGAACTCCCGGGATCTGAACCCGGCCCGCCAGTAGCGAAGCGCACGCACTTAACTGCTAAGCCACGGGGCAGGCCCCATAATACATTTTCTTTCTCATCTTTCTTTTTTTTGTTGTTGTTGATCAACTTTCTCTCAGCTTTTCTTTCATATGGTACAATGTAGCCACCTCAAAATTTCATAATTTACATATTTTGGGTTTAGCCCTGCATGGATAGTTGTCTATCTGTCCCTATGATGATGACTTCTTATAAATGGACATTATCATACAGTACAAACTTGATGTTTGTTGACCCCAACCATGAGGATGCAAGAGGGATGCAGCAGAGAAGATGAGCTGGCAGACTCTGCCAAAATGTGTCCGACTTATACTCCAATATGATTGCTATTAAAAATTGCTCTTGGGACTAGACTGAAAAACTTGTGGTATATTACTTTGAATGTGCTCAATGTAGGTAAGTCTTTCAGAGTAAAATTCACTTTTTAGATGGCCATATTTAATTTTATTTAAACTTGTCATTTGAATCCATTGCGTTATCAGGCTGAGTTTGTAGCCCTTAGGCAAAAAAATAAGATGACAGTATCAATAATCAGTCTGACATCCTGTGTTGATCACAAATTATTTGCAGAACTCACTAAAGAAGAGTCTCAAAACGTTTGAGAAATGGAGATATATGTAAATTCAAGAACATCATTTAAAAGGACTTTTATTTAGATATATGTATTCTTATTTGGGAAGCTTAATAATTCTCTCTCACTATTATTTTTCATTTACTATATGCAGGAACTTCCAGGCCACAAACAGTATATGTGAAAAAACAGTGCTTAACAAATAAAGGGGGCTTGATTTAAAAAAATATGTACATATATACATACACATATGTGTGTGTATATAAGTATATGTATATATATTTGTGTATGTATATATATATATCTATAATATATATGTCACTTCATTAGCATAACAGAAACTCCTGTTGCTGAGGAAATTTTAAGGGTTATAGGAGCTGTCTGCCAGGACCTGGGGACAAAGACTAAATTTATTTTTTATTGTACCACAGAAATCCATTGTAATTCTTATCCTTGTTCCTCTCTAGGTAAGGTGAATTTTTTCTTTGGCTTCTTGAAAGAATTTCTTTTCTTCAGTTTTCTGCAGGTTGAATATGACGTGCTCACCTGTGGGGTTTTTGGTCTTTATACTGCTTAGTGTTTTCAGAACTTTCTGCATTTGTGGTTTTGTGTCTGTCATTAATTTTTAAATGTTCCTGGCCATTACTATTTCAAATATTTCTTCTCTATGCTCTCTTGTTTCTCCTTCTGGTATTACAATTACACAGATATTACACCTTCTGAAGTTGTCTCATGGTTTTTGATATTCTATTCTTTTTTAAAATTATTTTTCTTTTTGCATTTCAGTTTGGGAAGCTTCTATTGACTTACTTCAAGCTCACACGAGTGAGTTAATTCCATGTAGAAAAAAGTTATATCATTGTATCATGGCTCTATTTATATCCATTTTACTGTCAATGAGGAAAAAACCTTAAAACACTACTGATTTACTCCGTGTATTTATGGGTTCAGAGAATTAAATGCATACGAATTTTGCACATTCTAAATGGTTATAGTACATTGTCAGTGAGCAATACGTTTTATTAGTGTTGAGCAGAAGAACTATAGTATGGAAATACAGTAATACAATATCCATCTGTCATTTTTATTTTGATAAATTAAAATTAGTATACATATAAAATAATGAACACACACACATATGCATGCACACACATATTTCCTAACTGGATTTGTCCAGTGGGAAAGGAGCAGATTTCCAAATTTGGAACTCAGAGAGTTTAGATCCTTATGTAGTGGATGTATGGTCTAGAGTTCTTTTTCTTCTGTTTAAGGGTTTTTGGATTAATTCACACTTGAAAAGGCCAGAATAGAATGGATTTTATTTATTTATGACAAGTCTTAGCAGCAAAGTTCATGTTCGTAAAAAAAAACAAAAAGGACTAAGAGGAAAGTATTTTCAGATGCTGAACACTCAGCAATTTAAGCAAAATCTGTCAAAAGCAGACGTTGTTTCGACAATCCATCCTAAATAGACTTGTTTTGCATTCCTATCTCTGGTTTCAAAATAACAGTACAGTGAAACAATGTAGTCTTCTCCAAAGGGTCGACTGTTGTAGTGTGAAAAGTTGGAACCGACAAAAGGGATGGGGATGAAACAGTACAATTCCATTGTCAATGAAATGAATTAAAGTCATTTATAATTAATGTCCAACGTAATGATTATGGTTACTTCAAAAGGACATAAACAATAATTGTATTTTTAAATTCCATTTCTAAGACTTTTTGGAGGGTAATGCTTCTTTTTAGTGTTTGAAAACTGGCTACTACATATTCTTAGTTTTATATGTTTAAAAAGCCTGAATTCCTTAAAAATTCTTTAAAATAGATTCTAGTCTGTACCAATTCATCATATAACAAAGCTGAAGCAAAGAATTTGAATAATGTAAAGATTCTGTTAGCAACCAAAGAAAAAGGATAAGAGAGAACAGCTTAGTATGTCCAAAGCGGGCATCTGATTGGTGATCTTTTGTTGAGGTACAAATTATCTCGGAGGAAATAAACATCATAGGATTGGCCAGGTTAGTTGAGAATTAGTTTTGAAATTGAAGAGAACCAAACAGAGGAGAGAAGAAAGCGTTGCTAAGAAAAGACCCAGCAGTCTGTTGTTAGAAGAGCGAGGCAGGGGAGTGTGGGAAGTGACAGTGCTCCTTGGAGTGGCAGAGTAGGCTCACCTGACAAGGGGCTTTTACGCTTCAAGGGAAGGGCGGTGAGTGCAATTCTGCTTAGCAGTTGATAATTAATCTTAACAGCAAGTCACAAATATAGTTCTCTCTTTCCCAGGCTATAGACAGAGACTAAGACTAAGAGTCTTACAACCAGAATAATGCTAAAAGAAACCAAACTTTCTAGAACGATATTCAAGGTGAACTGTGAAGAAATTTAGATTTTTGTACAGGCTCAATGCACAGAATTTAAAACCATAATTAGGTTTATTGAAGAAGACAAAATAATCATAGCTTAGTAGTGAAGCTTGAAGAATTTTATCTGCCTCTATTAGAGAAGTATTTCTCCAAATGATATTTCTATATTATCAATTTTAGCTATTTAAGTTATGTTGCTACATTTTAGTGAAGAGTTTGTCACTGTAAAAGAAGGTTAGTGCTACTAGCATTTATGAAATTCAGTTGGTTTTTTCCTGTCTTCCAAGTATAGCTTTTACCTTTTATTGGACTTGCTCTTATTTTGCAATTTATTACATAAAATTACAGCTAGTTGAAGAGCTCTGGGATACGCATTCAAATAAAAAAACACTTGTCCAAATATCCTTCAAAATAATTTATGAAGTAAATTCAGTGATATAACTAGTGATTGTTATAACTCTTGTGACTTTTAAGAATTTCCATGTATTTGTCAACTCAGAATTTAGCATGTAGATTCTGTGCTTGCTTGTCGAGATCTGGAATAGATCTGTAGATTTGCAACAGAGTGATGAATATCTTCAAATATCTGAAAACCAAACTGTAATGTTTGCTTATTTCCGGGTTGTAAACCCACCCACTGTGGCCAATCTCAAGCTATCCAATGAGTCATCACTGAGTGCAGAGTTGGAAAGAGACATGCATGCAGTTGAACACCATTATATGGTATTTCCACCTTACAGATATAATAGACAGAAATAAGTCTAAGAACACAAATAATAGTGAAATATAGTAAAACAATTAGGAAGTGATGAGTTTTGAGTATTATTACTATTTTAGCAAAATTTAATTGTAAATTTATGTAATTTATTTTTTAATAATGGCTGAGTTTAATAACTGGCTCACAAAATTCCTGAAAGTTTAACAATTAGCTCTCATAAGCTGGTAGCAGCTAGTTCCAGCATACCATTGGCTATCTCCATTAATCTAGAAGCTTCCTTGTCCTTTCCTTCCTTTCTTTCTATATTCACATTGTGATTAGTTTGGAATTTGCCTAAAATATCTCCTCAAATCATCAGCTGCCCCCATGATGCCCTCTTCATTTTGCTATTTCCAGTATTCATAATTGATTTTAATAATTATTTAGCAAGCCAGGATGTGCTAGTCCTGTATGAAACCAGCACAGTCACACGTATCAGCTAATTAGAGCTGCTAGATGATGGAGACAGCTGCTTCTCCTGAATAAGCAGCTCATTGGGTATTGATACTTTGCCAATAGATGGTTTAAAAAGGTATGTCGTGGAGCCACCATTTGGGTAAATATACAACTCATTATCTACATATAGGTAAATTGAATGACTTGATCTTGATCAAAAACAGGCAAAACATACTTTAGTTTGCAGCTGAGAGTCAATCGTCAATAGAGGGATGGGATCTGTCCCCTTGCTGTAGCTTACTTACTTAATCAATTTGCTTTTTGGAATCCTCCAAGAGAAAAAATACTCACAGCAATTTGGCTAATAACCCGCTGCTTCAGCTAAATAACAGTGTCAGAATCTATGAGTTATAATGTAACATTAAGGAGTATAATGACAGTTATCCTCCAGAGGATGTTTCAAAATCACAATGAAGTAACAAGCAATTTGTTGAGGATCCTTCCCTGCCAGTTGCCAAAGTATTAGCATTCCATCTGCCAGGCGGTGGGATTAGCATATCCCTAGTGAAGCTGCTAATGGCAACTTTCAAAAGAATAAATCAGGACTTTGTAAAATCTTTAGGAAACCATGTTGAAGACTCTATTAACTTCTTTCTTTAGATATATATTATGTTAGCCTTTTTTTTCCTTGTTGATTATTTATTTATATTCACTTGTTTTAGCATCTATTAGATGATAAATGGCAGCACCACTAGACACTACAATAATTTCTTTTCCCCATGAGCAATTGGAAGCAATGCTGTGTTATAGTTATTCCTCTTAGAAATAGCCCCAAAGAAATGGTATTGTTATAAGTCAAGTTTTTACAAAAGTTTTATCCAAACAGAAGCATTTTGAAGAATAGGGATACCTGTGCACACCTTGTCTCGGTTTGCATGTTTACAATGCCTGATACCTTCATCAGTCTCCATTGATTCATAGCCATGATCTTTGAAAGTCATTTGCAGTGTGTGCTAGGAAATGTACTTCCTGTGGCGTTTTTCTTGAAAATGCCTTTTTATAAAAGCTTTCTAATATTTCAAACACACTTGAGACTAAGCCAAGGAGCCCTTGTCTCACTAGTTAGAAACACGATTGATAAAAACTAAGGCTGCTAAAGTAGTCTGTGTCTACTTATACGTTAGGAAAATGTTTCTCTGCCAGGTGCACTCTGAAAATATTAACTTAAGATACTAAGAGAGTTCAGAGTGGTGGATTTTATAAATTAATAACCCCAGGCTAGTACTGTTAGGGCTTCGTATGCAAACAGTCTGAGAGAGTTATGAGGCGGGTTTATTGTTTTAATAAAGAATTACAAACATCTGGCAGTTTATCAAAAGTTCCGTAGTCACTACATTTTGTTTCTCTTCATCCTACTCCTTTTTTTTTGGTCCAAAATTACTTTAGATGTTTTTGATCTCAGAAAGTTATTAATGTCTGTTAATCTCAACCTATTTTTATAAGAACAAAGAGAATACTGTTTTATATTTATTTCAAGACAGATGCATACCATATAGCCAACTGATTCAGCCTAACTTGTTTTAGATAGAAGACATGCTGATTTGTGTATTATTTCTTATTTAAAGCAAACAATTGCAAATTATTCTATTTAGTGTAATACTAGCTGCAGTGACAAACAAGTGTATGATGGCTTAACAGACAAGACAGTAGCTTATTTTCTGCTTTCCTAAAGTCCTCATCAGTGGGTGGCTCTTCTCTAAGATAGGACACGTATCCCTCCCATCTTGCTGCTCAACCATCATCAACATATGGCTTCTAACATCATTTTGCCCTTCTGCATTCAGCCAACTAAAGAGGAAAGTGCATGAAGAATCCCATGTAGAAGGCTTGGAAGTGGTAAACCTCTGCTCACATTCCACTGGTGAGGACTGAGTCTTATGACCACATCGAACCAAAAGGAATGTTAGGAAAAATAGCTCAACGTTTTTCATAAATTAAAAAAGAAATTGATCTGGTGACCAGCTAGCAATCTCTACCATGGTATATTAGAGAATAATACTAACTCACTGTGAAATCAAATGATGCCTTCTGTGAAGGTTAACTTATTAATATCTGCCAGTACAGTGAAATGATGCTTCTTAATTTTACAAGCTACAATTCTAAACAAGAAAACACATACATACATACTAGTTTTCCTTTTGTTTACATGAAAGTGAAAAATAAATTCCTTTGCACTGAGATGGAAATGGTACATCCAAGATCTAGTCTGAGTAGGACCAGAAGGCACAAATAAAGTATATGAGCAGGTACCTAGAATTCCCATATCATGCACCAGAGTTGCACAGTTTTTCCCTTTGCTAGTACCTGTAGTCATAATATACAACCAGCTAAAGGAGGAAGAAAAAGCCCAAACTTGGTTTACATGTATGTTGGCTGAGTATACGGATGCAAACCAAAAATAGATGGCAGCTGCATTATAGTCACATGGATGACCTTGATGGACAGTGGAAAGACTTGCAGTATATCTGGTCATCTATTTAGTGTAGAAGGAGAAATGACCTGAGATGAGAATATATAGAGATTTCTGGGCAGTCATCAATGGCCTGGCTGTTTTGTGAGTGCTCTGGAAGGAAAGAAATGGAAAACTGGAGCCAAAGAATTCTGGGGTAGAAGTGTATGGATAGATATTTGGTTGTGGACATAGAGTGTAAAGATTTCTGCATCACCTGTTAACATTTACCAGAATATATTCACCAAGAAAGAGGCACTGAATAACCAAATAAATGAAAAGGTTTTGCCAATTGATGTTAGCCAGCCTTCATCCATCAGTCACCATGGAACTAGCACAACAGGCACGTGAACAGACTGACCACATTTACAGAGATTGATGCTACACATGGCCTAACAGCATGGACTTCTGCTTATAAAAGCTGATCTAGCTACTGATGCCTCAGAATGTTGAATCTTCCAGCAACAGAAACCAATGGTGAGCCTCAAATATAACACCATTTCTTAGGGAGACCAACTTGGTCACTTGGGTGCAAGCCAATTATGTTAGTCCCTTTTCACCTTGGAAGAGCCAGTGGTTTGTTCTAACAAGAATAGTTACATATTCCCCATATGGATTTGTCTTTCCTGTCCACAGACCATCAGCCAGCGCTACTATCATGAATTACAGAATGCCTGATCCACAGACTTGGAATCTCACAGAAAATATCATTTGACCAAAGGACCCACATCACAAAAAGAGAGATTGTAGGAATGGGCGCATGACCATGGGATCCACTATTCATATTGTATTCTGCACCAGAGGCAGACAGACTCATAGATGGCACAGCTCAAGTGCCAGTTCAGAGACAACACTCTGCAGGGACGGAGTGTCATCCTTCATTTAGCAGTAATTTGAGAATCAAAACAACTACACAGCTTACTCTACATTAATAAGACTTTAGTATTCCACTGTCTTCTTCAATTTAACTTTACAATTCCAGAAAACACTTGCCCAGGAAGATAAAAACGTTGAATTACTTTATTGTGAATGCGAGGAATTTCCTGAAAGACCCACTAACTCTTCAATAGAAAAGCATCAAACAACAATTTACACTTCAAAACTCTTTGGAATCCTTGCCTCAATATCTTCACCTTGCTGTGTCCACTGATGCTAAACTATTATATCGTGATCCTTACCCAATCCTAACCAAGTGTCCACAGTCAAAGAACTGCCTTAGAAGAGACTTCAAAATCTCAGTATCTAGCCTTTGTACTCCTTTCTCTGAAATGATACTCAGATTTTGTTAAGGTAGTATTCTTTACTATGATAAGCAATAATCTCAGCTTTGTCATTTCAATAGGCTGTTTTGCTGATATTTTGGGAGCTGGCGTTCGATAGATGTTTGCATAGAAGCTTTGAATATGCTTCATGATGAAATTCTAGGTATACACTATACATAAATTTCTTACATTTTCTTTAAATTTTTTTCTTCCTAGTCTATGATTCAGCACGTGTTAGTGTAAAATGTATAGATAAAGGAATCTCAGATCTCCAGTGTTTGTGTAGATGCAGACTCTGATTTTGCCAGCTTCCTTGGCAAAGTCTATTTGCTACGGGAGATGTTGCTAAAATAAAAACCTTTGGTTATATTTACAATGGCACATCTAAAGCAATCTGAACATATGTAGAAAATAAAAATAAACAAAAATAACAGATGCCATATACAACTTTTCTAGGAATAGTGTTAGAATCAATGTATTTGTCACCTGCTTAATGGCTTTGCTGTTTGAAGATGAGTAGTTTTCTTTAGAGATGTACAGGGACTTAATTTCTATTTATTAATTTTAATAAGAATAGATGACAAAGACTGTTATGAATTTAGTACATTAGCCATGAAAAATTCCAGGGGGAGGTCATTCTCTTAATATGACTTGAAGTCCTTTCTGCTAAGCCACTCATTTATGCATTACTGTGATTGGCCTTTATACATCTGAGAAAGTCATCAGGGATAAGATATTCCATTCTATTGGCAGATTTCTCTTGGTGGTAAGGAATGAAGTATTGGTAAATTGTTCTCATAAATGACCTTTATCTAGACATTCTTTTTTGTCTTTTTTCTTAACCTAGGAGGGGAATATCTTTTAAGATTGAATAAACCATATTTTTCATTGCTAAGGTAAGGCAAAAGAATGCCTCAGGGCCGGCCCCATGGCTTAGCGGTTAAGTGCGCGCGCTCCGCTGCTGGCGGCCCGGGTTCGGATCCCGGGCATGCACCGACGCACTGCTTCTCCGGCCATGCTGAGGCCGCCTCCCACATACAGCAACTAGAAGGATGTGCAGCTATGACGTACAATTATCTACTGGGGCTTTGGGGGGAAAAAAATAAATAAATAGAAATTGATACTCTAAAAAAAAAAAAAGAATGCCTCAGTTATCAGAATTATCAAAATAGTGTATGTAAATCCATTGATCTAGTAATTTACAAAAAAAAATAGGATATTATATATATAATGAGTCAAGTAATATAAGATCAAAACAACACAAAGCAAATGTGTTATATTTTTAATCCTGATATTATAGCAATATATATTAAATTAAAGAAAAAAAGAGGGAAAAAATACCTCGAAGAGAGATGTACTGCTTTCTACAATAGGTTGTTATATTTATCAGCTAGTAGCCTAGGCCAGTGTTCTCAAAGCGTGGTTCTGGATTGGCAGCTTCAACATCACTTGGGAACTTGTTTGAAAGACAAATTCTCAGACTGCACCCCAAACCTACAGAATCAGAAATTCTGGGGGTGGGACCCAGCAAACTATGATTTAACAACCCCCCCTACATGATTCTGATATACACAAGCCTAGGAAAAAATTGGGTTTATGTTGTGCAAACACTAATCAATCAATAACTATTTGGTAACTACCATTTGCCCAGAGAGTAAAAAGAGAAAAAATAGAAGGTATATAAGAGGAAATGAGAGTGATGTATTAAAATATAAACCAAAGTGTTGCTACACTGAGCATCTCAGATCGCTCATCTTAAACATAAGTGGAACTAAATAATCTCTTTGGCTCCTTTCATTTCTAAGAATCCATAAGCATCTGACTGAAGAAATAATCTAAATAAAATGTTTTTGTTAGCATAATTAATGGAAAAAACTGTCTACAGCTTAACATGAAATGATGAATCTTTGTGGGAAGAGGTTGAATCAAGGTCTGAAGAAAGGGTAAAATCTGAACACATTTAGAGAAGAGGGACACATACCAGGTGGGAAAAGTGCCTTGAGCAAACCCTTGGCAGAGGCAAGGAGCAGACATCTGGCGCCCTGGCACAGTGTGCTGGGACACGTTGGGAATTAGGGGAAGGGAGATCTCCAGGCCCTCACAGCAGACTGAGAAGTGAGCACTGGTTTCAGAAGCCCACGGGGTTTTCAAGAATAGGAGTGGCAAGGGATAGTCGTATTTTTCCAAGATCAGCTCTAATAGCTAGGATTGATTGATGGTAGGAGCTCGATAAACCAAGCAGGCGGGAGATAATAAAGCCCAAACTGCAGCTTTTTAAATGAGAATTGAGAAGCGGAAGAGAAAAAAGAGAAATGACAGGATCTAAGGCATTTTGATGACGGGCCTGCAGGAGAGCGAGGACTCCGTGGTGGTGCCAACGGTCCTCTGGGCTCCTGTGGGTTGTTTGATTTGTTTGGTTACAATCTGGAAGTCAAATTTATGTGATTTGAAACACAAGTTGAAAAATCTAGCATGTGAACGCCATAGGAAATCATTGCTTGAATAAATTTTATACTCCAGTGATTTGGAAATTATATTATACACGGCATTATCTCATTGAATATGTACTTTTATAACCATGATAATAGCTGATGCTGGAGTCAGATTATGTAAATTCAACTCCTAGTTTAGTCACTAGCCAGCTATATGATATTGGGCAAATTACTTCCTCCTTCTTAGCCTCATTTTCTGTTTCTAAATTTTTGAACATAATTATAATGCCTAGATATTTGAGTTAGTGTGAGGGTTAAATAAGGAAATCAATGTAAAATTTAGGAAAAAGCCTGGCACATAGTAAACATTCAATAAATGTAAACAAGTATTATTGAATAAAGAAACATCAAATTAAAGGGTAGTTAATAAATTCTTACTAGATTAATGAAAAAAAATCAAATTCTCCCTGTATAAAATGCTGCTTGAAACATTATTGATATCTATAATTCATCTAGAAACCTTAAAAGATATATTTTGAATGTGTAATGTTCTATAGATATATGGATATTTATGAAAGCTATTTTGCAAAAATTAATTAATCTTCAGTTAATAAATTTTGGAAAATATTCTCTAATCACTTTTAGTTACAATTCACGATTTTTTGCTTCTTAGACTGCTTTAATTTTTCTGAAAATTCACCCTAAATTATCATATATTTTTAGGTAATTGACTTACATCATTAAAATATTTAGTTTGACCTATCTGAATGTTTATCCTAACAGTTTTTAGAATCAATAAATAACTATTCCTTGATATGGATTTTAAAACGTTGCTTCAAGAACATTTCTGACATTTTAATATTTTATTTTTTAATAGTAGCAACCTATTCATTAACTTACATCGTTATCTCAACAGATAGATTAATTCCTGATTTTATTTCAATTAATACACTTTTAAATAAAGAAGGTACAAAGGATGGCTGCTAATGACTTTCTCAAGGAAGAGGATGTCTTTCTATTAACTTCTTATTTTTCCAGGGAAGAGACTGTTCCCTGTGCCTTCCTAGGACATTGTCAGCTGGTGGTTTTTCTGCTTATATAATAAATCTATTTTAACATGTTCACTTTTCTGAGCCTCTGCCTGCTCTCTCAATACTCTGCTTCAGCAGTTCTGACACCTCTGCCTCATTTACTTGGTGCTTCTAAGCTTCAAGGAACAATTTCTTAAAACATATTAGGCCTATCTCCAGTATCCTTAATGCATTATTAAATTCGAAGTGATGAGTGAGTGTCCTTATATGAAAAAACAATTTCCTATCAGCCTTTGTTTCACCTTCCCTGGTCCAGCACCCTCAAAATCCATTCCCTAACACGTTCTTCAGATTTCTGTCCATACATGTGAGCCAGGACCTGTAGATCCTTTGATGTATAATCTTCTTTCCATAGCAGGAACTGTACTTTTCCATTTGAGTTCCGGGGTGAGTCAACCACCTATTGGTCCAGAATCAGTGAGTGGAGGTGGAGATACAGCAAAAGAAACCAAGAATCATTTTGCAAGGCATTAACTTCAGGGTGGCCTTTTCATAATCTCCAAGTAGCATGAGGCTACTTTCCTCTGGCAAGGAGGATGGAATCTTCCCAGCCTGCTTAGAGTGTACAGGGATATCTAGGGGTTTAAAGATCTCTGGCATCTCTACCCAAATATCTTGGCCTCAGTTCTCATTCCTTCCTTATCAGGGCTTAGGCTTTAACATGAGAGACCTGTTATGGCTGTAAATTAAGCTTCCTTTGTGGTCAGCACCTCTTACAATTAAGACCCTGATTTTCAACACAACCTTACCCCCAGATACAGAAGATAAGGGTTTTCTAAAATGCTGCCAAAGACACTTTATGGGTTTCACACTGTACTCTAAATTATTTAATTTGCTAATCTATGTCTGTTACTTTCTTCCTTGGGACTTCCATGATGTTAATAATCCCTAATAACACAATCTATGTAATAAGCATCACACTCATTCTTTCAAGCACTAGGGCTATTACATAAACCAATGCTAACGTTCCACCTGAATTCTATCCTAATCCATGTTACTAATTGCATTGTACAGGATTGTACAGGATGCTATGGATTATTATCATCCCAGTTACCACCAGCAAGCGGGTCCCTGTTGACATTTGGACAGCAAGTGATCCAACTCCAGAATCCCATCCTTTACCAACCGTTTTAAGCTGAGTTCCCTAGATGCATACTTCAAGAAGAAGATTTGATCACAAGTTAACTGCAGGAAGCATCAGTAAAAGAGTGGGAAGTAAAATAGGAAAGAAAATAAAATTAATGAAAGGTGCTTTAATTAGCCAGGATACCACTGAAGGTAACTGGGGCTCAGTTGTGAGGAAAACTTCTGCCTCACGTCTCAGCTGTCTGATCCAAGATTCAAGAAAGCTAGGACATTTATCTTTCAATTCACTTCTGTCAGTGACTGAGTGATGATTGCTAGGGCCTAATCTAGGTCATTTTCATCCTGTAAAGTGTGTGGGTCTAGGGACAGCTCTCAGGGAGAAAGAAGGACATCATTGATATATATGGGAATTGTGGGTGCCAAGGAGATATGAGTGGGGCTCCAACAGCATCTACTGGTACCAGTTGGGTCGAGTCAAGGTAATTTGCATCTGGAGGTCAGTCATCTGGTTTGACACTTCCCAAATTAGCAGAAGCTTCTTAAGGATCCCAGAGAAAGCAGTGACTATAGTGTGGGTTACTAGAAATCCATAGCCAGATTACCTTTAAAGAAGTGGAGTTCTCAAAGTGGGTGGTGCTGATTCTGTGAGACAGATTGGAAATTTGTGGGGTCTTTTCAGTTAACACAAATGACATAAGGGATAACTCTGTCATTTAGTGATTTAGTAGCAGGGATATTAGTTTCAATGCTCAAGATATTCCCACAAAGTGATTATTTCATTTCCACAGGACTTTCAAACGACAACATGCCCCCATTCCTGTAGATGAACTATGTTTATAATAACGAGAACATAATTCTGTAACTCAATTTTAGATGTAAACACAATGTACTTTTTAACATTCTTCAATTTTCCAGAAATATAGTTACTGCATATATCGAGAGTAGTTTGTTATTTATTTTATTCAAAACTTTACTTAATTTCATTGCTTTGGAAAATTAAATCACTGCTGCTCTGGGTAACTGAATCAACGTAACAACAAACCTATATCAGTATGTATTTTAAAATTTTAAATTCACAGTTACTTTTCATTGTTACTTATTTATTGTTTATTTTAAAAATGTTAAGAATTTTAAAAAGTCAACATTCCTCAGTTGAATATTGTCCTGTTTTTCTCAAATCCAAACATACTCATTATAAGTGCAAGACATTTGACTAATGTAATATGTAATCTCATGTACTAAGATTTAGATTTATATTCTGAAACCCATATAATTTTATTATATAAACTGCATTAAGACTATGGCATTTATAAATACTTTTGTTTTCAATTTTATCTTATACAATTTATAAAAATAGGTTTAATGTTCCCTCTACTATCCAGAAATGAAATTAATCTCTTCGGGTTAAAAATCATTGCTCTAAAAGGATACACATCAATTTTACTTGTGAGATTTTAAAAAAATGCCCAGGACCGGGTTCCATCTCTTGCAGATTCTGATTTATAAATTCTGGGCTGTGACTTAAAGGATTATGACTAGAATAATTGATAGGGTAGTCTCAACTACAGTATGATTTATATAAAATTACTGCCAATGATTTAGGCAAGAGGAAAATTCAGAGCTTTTTTAATTTCCTAAAGTTAGTTTGCATGTAAAATCAGAACCTCATATTTTCAATGAATCACAAATAGAACCAACTACTTCATTGCAATTAATTACCAAAAAACAGTCGCATTCACAAACTTTTATAATACATGATCCTTGAGGAAAGAGAAGTTACATCATCCAGCAAAATAGCTTAATGAATTAAATTAGTCACTTTAAAACTTGTATGGAATGATTTTAGAATACTCTCTCAGTTAATGTAAGAGAAGGAAATTAGTTTAAAAAAATTAAACTATATGATGATATTTACCTTAGTGAAAATGGGAAAAAGAACGAAAGGATTGGTTTCTATCATTAGTGTGTAGTAGTAAAAGAGCAACATGAAATGGTTCAAAAGTTCAGGCTGAATAAACATCTAAGATGTTTGATTCTTGCTTGACTCTTAGCCAAACCACCCAAACCTTTCAAGTCTGAAAAAGTTGACTGGAATTTGTATAAGAACAGTCTGTTTTAGGATATTTTTGGCAGTTTTTTAATCTCAATTCTGTTGGGCCAGCAAAAAGAAAAAAAAAATAGTACAAGCATAGTTTGCTTTTAACTTTATAGTTCTGGTGTGTTTTTTCCTACCGAGTCAAGTTCAAAAAAAGAAAATAATCTTATGTTAAGAGCACAGAGTCACATGCAAATATCAGGAAATATTCTGGCTCTGTGTACTTGAAGCTAACTTGCATTTCTCCTTTATTGCTTGTGATTTCTCCCCCACCAGAATTTCTAGAAGCAGTGCCCTGCTTTTCCCACCACTTGCACCCAAAAAGGAGAGAAAAGGGTCAGAATGTTTTCAGTTTAATATTTTTCCCAAGTATCAGAATGTGGTGTTCTGATCAGAAGCATGTCTCTGCTTCCAACTCTGTAATAAGACCCAGATCACACTTCCAATCTTCTAAAATAATAATGAAAATATAATAATGCTAATAGTACTAATTATTAGTATTTACAAATTCTTGCTAGTGCCAGGAGATATTCTAAGTGCTTCACATATTAAAAATAGTTAAATTTTAACATCAACTTTAGGAGTTAAGTATTTTTACTCTCCTTTTATAGATGAAACACACACAACCCCCCCACCCCCCCACACACCCCCATACCCTCCCCACCCATACAGACTTGATTGGAGAACCTTATCCAAGATGACTTTATATTCTAACCATTTCAAATTATTTGCATGTCCCTGATAGTATCATACTTTTTTGGTCTTGTCTATGAGCATTGCAAATGATGTTTACTGTGCCCTCAACGCCTTCTCCTCGATCCCCCAGCACCCAACCAAATCCAATTCAGGCATCATTTTGTTGATTCCTTATCCCCTTCCAGATTCATTTAGGGGTTTATTCTTTGTTACCCGGGAGTACTTGGAAGATGTCTGTATCATATTTTTTTCTAATAGTCTGTGAACTCTTTTATGGCAGAGATTTCAACTCTTATCTCCACATTCCTAGACACTAGCATAGGGCTATCCAATAGAATTTTTTATGATAATGGAAATGTTCTGTATCTGTGTTCACCAATACAATAGCTCCTAGCCACATGTAGCTACTGAACACTTGAAATGTGGCCAATGTGACTACAGAACTAAAATTTTTGTGTGTGTGTGAGGAAGATCAGCCCTGAGCTAACATCCATGCCAATCCTCTTCTTTTTCCTGAGGAAGACTGGCCCTGAGCTAACATCTATTGCCAATCCTCCTCCTTTTTTTTCCCTTCTTCTCCCCAAAGTCCCAGTAGATAGTTAGTTGTATGTCATAGTTGCACATCCTTCTTAGTTGCTGTATGTGGGACACCGCCTCAGCATGGCCGGACAAAGCGGTGCATCAGTGAGCACCCGGGAACCGAACCTGGGCCTCCAGTAGCAGAACGTATGCACTTAACCGTTAAGCCATGGGGCCGGCCCCAGAACTGAATTTTTAATTTTATTTATTTTTGATTAATTTAAATAGCTACATAGGGCTACGGTAATTGGCCGGTGTAGCTCTAGAACATAGCTGATACTCTGTACAGGTGCACACATAAAAGTTAAATGCATGAATGAGTGAGTGAAGGAATAAACTAATAAATTGAAATGACTGTAAGCCATCTGAGTAAAGAATGGAGATAGGGAAAATTAGAGGCAGGGAGATGTGTTAGATAGTTACTTTTCATCGATCTGTACCACTTACACTCACTCATAAACATCAGTCTTGTGATGGCATAATGATGAAAACAAATGTGAAGTTAAACTAATGACAGCAGCACAATTTCAGAAGCACCATTCCAAGATTATTTGACTCTAAGAGTGATCTCAGATTGGGAAAAATAAAGGCCAAGTATGGCTTCCTGTATTTGCCAGCATCAGTGTTCAGGCTTGCATGTTTGTAGAAATAATTTACATTAGAGCCTCAGATCATTATTTCAAAGTTTCTTTACTATAGCATACTGATTTTCAATATATTTGGTAAGTATGCAGTCTGATTCATCCATTCCTTTAGAAATGATCTTCTCTAGCATAACCAACTATAAAATGTTTTAAATAATCAAGCTCTTAAGGGAGTAGTATTGTTTGGCATTTTTATTAACATAAAATTATTATGAATATTATCGATACTACTTTTAATCATCAGTATGTGATCACGTGGTCACAAAAGAAATAATGCATATTGAAAGTAAATCTTAATCTACGTGACTGTTTTCAAGACATATTCTGCTCTTTAATTATTTTTTGCTTGCCAATACTTACTTCTTTGCTTAGTCACGTAGAATATCTTAACTGGAAGAATACAGGCTTACATTTGGAAAAAGTAGGGAATATAACCTGCTGGTCTTAGTGGTTAAGATTTGGCACTCTCACCACAGTGGCCCAGGCTAGTTTTCTGGTCAGGGAACCACACTCCCCATCTGTTGGTTGTCATACTGGGACAGCTGCGTGTCGCTGCGATGCTGTAAGCTAGGCCACCGGTATTTCAAATACCAGCAGGGTCACCCATGGTGGACAGGTTTCAGTGGAGCTTCCAGACTAGACAGACTAAGAAGAAGGACCTGGCCACCCACTTCCAAAAGAATTGGCCATGAAAACCCTATGAATAGCAGTGGAGCGTTGTCTGATGTAGCGCCGGAAGGTGAGAGGATGGCGCAAAAAGACTGGGCAGGGTTCAGCTCTGCTGTCTACAGGGTCACGACGCTGTACACAGGGTGCTAGGAGTTGGAATCGACTGGATGGTGCTAACAACAAAAGGGAAGATAATAAAAAGTGAATCAAGGGAATTTTGATTATACAAATGAAAAAATAACATAATTGTAACTCTTGTTAGTAGTTTATCATCACCCCTTAAGACTGTGTATATCAACCTCCCATGTTACATTCAGTTTATAGTACTTATTGAGTCTATGTAGCATCTTTACATGTACCCCATGGTATGTTTGCTACAAATCATTAATCTCAAGCCAATTATAACTCATCACATGAAAGGCATGAAAAATAAGCCTTTAAAAATTTTACTTCAAAGTATAACATTGGTGTTTTTGTGACATTTAATATAACATATACCTTAGCAAATGAACTATTCCCTCCACTTATGATATAGCATTATCAATAACTAAACTGCCAACAGTTATGTACAATGCACGTTAGACCATTCATTTTGATGATTCCTATTCAATGAAATATGGGTGTGGTGACACATGATAGATAGGTCCTTCTCCACTGAATGAGCCCTCTTTAAGAAGGAGCACTTTACTTGATCTTCTGGAAGTATGTTGAGAGATAGCTGTCAGCCACCAGCCCCTTCAAGGATTCTCTCAGAGGTAGAAATCTGCATGGCCCAAAGTTACATTTCTTCCAGGATGGCTCACATCAAGTGACTGATATCAATGGGGATAAAATGGCCCAAGCCGGGGCAACTCTAATGGGACGTTTTAGCTCCAGAGCTCTGCTGTGGGGTCTGCCAAGGCTGTCATCCAACCTCCATTTCTACTGGAGTTCTCCCTCTACCTAACCCAGCTTCCTTCACCTCCCTGTCACAGGTATTTATTCCAAGGGCCTTTCCTGATAGTCAACTCGCACTGTAAACTCTGTCCCAGAGTCTTGTATCCAGGAACCCCCAATCTGTGACAATGTAACACATAGTGGGCCCTTAGAAAAAAATAATGTCCAGTATGAAATGAACTTCTATCAAAAGTTCTTACTTCTAGAACAGGAATAATAATGAGAAAAAAAAAAAGAGAGAGGGAGAGAGAGGGAAGGATGATGGTTTTTTAATTTTTTTTTTTTTTTTCCCCTAAAGCCCCAGGCGATAGTTGTAAGTCATAGTTGCACATTCTTCTAGTTGCTGTATGTGGGACGCGGCCTCAGCATGGCCGGAGAAGCAGTGCATCTGTGCGTGACCAGGATCCGAACCCAGGCCGCCTGCATCGGAGTGCATGCACTTAACCGCTAAGCCACAGGGCCGGCCATGGTTTTTTAAACTAAAGTAGAGCCATCATTATATTTGCATTGCTAGGCTAATTTGAAAAAATCATGATTTCTTGAGAAATCACTAGTGTAAGAAATTTTTAAAAATAAAGAAAATTTTAAAAGCTTTATTTCTGAAGGTTTGATGCCATTTTTCTGAACCTCATTCTGTCTCTTCATTTTGTTGACATATACATGCCCTCCCATCACATCCTTTTATTCTCTTCGGACTTGAATGCCTGGCTTGTATTCTTTTACTTCTCCCCATTCCACCATAATCATGAGGATTAAAAATATACATGGATGGACCCTTCAATATCCTTGTTCTCAGTTCACGGATGGCTTCACTTCCAGTGATCTACAACTCCACACCTCTCTAGCAACTCATTTGCACAGTCACACACCTGGAATTCTCATTACTTGACGTATCTCCATTGCTGCTGATAATTTAAGCTCAGAAAATTTTCTGTGTCCACAACCTCCTATCTTTTCAAACATCTTAATTTTTCTCAGGGTGCATGTTCTTCAACTCCATTGAGCCCCTCAGTCTTATGTTCTCTTTACTTTCCACAGCCCACTCCTCTTCTCTCTTCATTTTCTTCTCTACTCTGTTCAGATTCCACTGACAAATACTTCAATTTTTTTCAATTCTCTCAATTTCTTTTTTCATTACATCCATCTGGCAACTGTCTGGCCTTTTTGTGCCCATGCTCAAAGTGACGTATGTGTTGGAGAAAAATTGAATAATATGCACATTTACACAAATATAAAATAATCTCCAATTTATACTATCCTTCAATGCTTTCTTAGAATCCTTTTCTGGTTTTTTGGTCAGCTTTTTCCCCCATTGTCCTCAGTAAACATCTCCAACTTTCTCTACGCTCTTCAAACCTTTACTTCTCCTTCCTCAAAATATTCAGTCAAAAGTTTCTACAGAACAGAGAAAATAGGACTCCCTCCACTTCCTGACATCACCCCACAAACATCTCTGTGATCAAATTCAACATGTCCCAAGGTGAATTTCTTGTTGCAAGGGGAAATGCCATATTTTACCTATTTTTTAAAGTTAGAAACCTGAGGCCTGTTCTTGCAACCTTCTTTTTCTTTATTTGTCCATTTTAATCCTTCACCTATAACAAGTCAGTTCTATCTTTTAAACATCACTAACCATCTTTTTAGTTTAGTCTTTCACCATCTGTCTCCTGGATTATTACAAGAATACCTTGTTTAGTCCTCCTCCGATCTATTTAATACATTTAAATCTTAACACTTCTATCTCTTCCCTCAATAACTTCAAAGGTTCCCCTCTCAGTATGCAGCCTAAAATCTTGACTTGTTCCCAATCTTCTATAGGATTTGGGCCCTGCTTTCCATTATACCTCTCAGCCACTGTCTTATCCAGCCCCCTTCTGCAATCTACATTTGTCTGAATGCACTATGCTATTTTTGTCTCTCTTGGCCTTTGAATATTCTATTTCTGCTGCTTCTCCTGGCAACCACTTACCTAAACTTTAGGTCCTAGCTTGGATGTCCCTCTTTCCAAGAAGTCTTCCTAGTCCATTTCCCTTTTAAGTTATGGCTAAGTGTTCCACCTTGGCGTTCCCACAATAAGCTATGTTAACTCCATCACAGCAATGATTGCATAATTATTGCCTATTGACTTCAGGATTTTTTCCACTAATTTGTAAGTTCTGTGAGGTCATGAACCACGTCTACCTTACTCACAACCATAGCCCCAGAGCAGGATACATGGTAGGCACAGAATAATTGTTTATTAGATAATGGAATAAAAAGATAAGGACAGAAAGAGAGAAGTGAGACTAGACACCACCCATAAAAAAAGAGGCATGAAAATATGCAACAAATCTGTGACCTCCTCCCCAAAATAAAAAATAAAATGATGTGATTATATAAGAAGTAAGACTGGGAGAAATAAGGTTATGAAAAGTACATATTTCTTTAGGATATTATCTGAAAGTTATATTCTTTACAAACTTTTGTCTACTGGCAAATATTTGGAGGTTTTCGTGTTATTTTAAGATCAATAAGTATTCAAATACTGTCAAAACTTGGAGCAGCAGATTTACAAGTGTTTGGCTTACAATGAGGTAACACAATTGGTTTCCTTCATCTCAAACATAAATTGTAGTTCAAGGACAGTCACAGGTTTACTTCATTTGAAGAAAAACGAGAAGCATTTCATTAAGAGCAAAGTTCTGTAATATATTCATCCATCTAGATAGGATAGATGCTGTCAATTCATCTTTCTTACCATACCTCAGCCTTATGAAGTATGAACACATAACTCACTTCCGCATTGGACCGTTTTATTGATGGAGAGTGACAGCACACAATACGGGTGTCAACTTGGCATGGTGTATTTTTCAATCTTTCCTCGTCGTTTTATTAGCTAAACATCCTATCTTTTTTTCGACGTTGGTAAAGATTCAAACTATTGGAGTATACTGAGTCTAATAGTATTCAAGCAGAAGTGTGTGCCAAAGCAAACACACACAACAAACAACAAACAAATGAAAAAATGCATTTTCTATAATTTCTCTACTCATTTCTGAGAATACGTGGTATGCAATAATGCATTCTTCCATATCTCCTTTCTTCTCTTCCTCTTCTCATTTATTTTCTTACTTTTCATATATTTTAAATCATTTTCTTTTAAGCTATAGATGGTATTTCATGCGAAGGAGGTAGCAGTTGGAGTAGTATGAATGTTAGAGCCGGTCAGAAACTTTGCCCACTGACTTTATGGATTGTGAAAATGACACGTCTTAAGAGATGATGTTTGTGAGCTAAGCGGCGGCAACATGGAACCCTTTTTTCCCCCAAATTCACAAGCCTCTCTCTTTTATTTCCTGTAGGTCTTTCCTCAATTGCCATCCATCATTGAGATCATCTGTGACTACTCTACATAAAATATCCATCTCCCCATTCCCCCTGCCCTGCCGTACTAGACATTTACAGGTTTATTTTCACCATGGTTCTTAGAGTGATCTGAATTACTACATAGGCACTGATTAGTTTGTTCTGTGCCTCCCCCAGCTACAGTATAAACTCTAGGAGGGTAAAGACTGTGTTGTTCGTAATTGTACACCTGGTGCCCTGAACAGTTCTTGGAACATAGTAGATGATTACTAAGTGTACATTGATTTAGTGAATAAACATCCTTCTCTGAGGTTGAAAAGATCAGAAAAAGGTTAAACTCTAATAGATACATATAATATTACAAAAAAAAATCACTTGTCAGGAGAGAGAAATGTAAAAATTACAAATAGATTTCACAATATTCCTTTTATATCTTAGTTTAAGTTCAAATGTTGACTTGAACAGAGCCAGATAGATTTTGAATTTATTTACCCAATTAACATTAGAATAACTAAAATATGACTAATTGCTATGGGTCAAAATAAATACTACACAAAGGCCATAGTCTTAGCGTTCAGTTAAACGTATGTGTGTGCGCGTGTATACATATTTGATATATAAATATTTCAACTTTACTGTCACTCTAATACATGTTCAGCATTCCAAACTTGAAAGTAGAGTTTGTTACACTCCATATTTCTAAAAAATTTTACCTGAAAGTTGAAAACATTACTTTCTTGAAATGTGCTTTCTTGAAATTCAATGTTCATGCATTTCTTGAGTCTTTATGGAAATTTTAAAAACCTATGATTAAAATTTAGGGAAAACACGTTCTGTTGTTTTTAACCAAGTCCTGGATATGGAATATAGAAGCAAAACATACTTGAATTTACTGCTAACTTTTTATTTAGTTTGAGAAATTATATAGTAAATCAACATAATATATATTGATTTTCATTTAGTTCCTTATAATTATAAACTATTGATTTTATTACAAGTCTGAAAAGATTAAAATATGCTATGGATTTTTGCATTTTTGTTTGTTTTTATTGTTCTACCTAACAAACACTTAAAGATATTTTATATATCTGTGAGGAGAAAGAGAAGAAGGATATCGTTAGCTACACAAGACAGAATCTAGTCAGAAGAATCCTTGGAAATAAAATCCATTGTACAAGGATCTAAGATAAAAATACATATTAATCTAAAAAAAAATGCGAGGCATACATGACAGTTTATTTTTCAGCAGATTGTTTATGGAATCATTTAATATAGAGTAAGATATAATCCACAATAGCAACCATCCTTATTTTATAGAATAGTTTATGTATATACTAAAGTAAAAGATAGTTTTCTTAACTGTAGTAAAAATATGAGAACTGTCAGTGTTAGGCCAGATGCTTGATTTCTATGCTAACACGTACAGGGTTCTAAAGAGGTCTTTTTTTAAAATATGGTCTAGAAGGCTAATCATAATGCGTTCATAAACCATCAGCCCACAACATCTGCTACCTTGTAAAATTACATTTTCAAAAACCATAATATTGAGTTTTTCTTTTGAATTTGAAAACCTAAATATGACTTGAACCTAACATAATTAAAATTGCACTAGTGCAGAATTGTATATAAACAAAGATTTTGAGCAGCCAAATGATTTCTTGAGATGCTGATAGTTGATTAGCTCTGGACTTCTGTCATAAGACCTGGATTTTAGACCAGCTTTTGTCACTAGCTGAGTGAACTTGAGAGAATTTTAAAAACTTTCTGAGCATAGTTTCCTCATCTATCAAATGATTCATTTGGACTATATGCTAGCTAGTTACTATCCTTCTATAAAATGCACAGGTTACCTCTATACATTTTACATATATTTGATTATTTTGCAGTTTCTAATATAAAGCCACAACTGTGTGTGTGTGGTTGTGTTTCTTTGTGTGTATGTATGGAAATAGATGATTGATAGATGATAGACAGATATAGATTTGTATTTATTTGTGGATATTATATGCCAATATCAACTTCTTGATTTTAATGTATAATCATTCCTGAAATATGGTCCACATTTTTTCAGTGATTTTTAGAACTAAATTCTCTGTAAGTTATTTAGAATGCACAATTTATTCTTTAATGAGTTTTTTTTGAGAATGCACATTATGAGAGGCAATATCATAGACATTGGGGATTTATCAGTGAAAAAAACCCTTTGCCTTCAAGGAGCTTCTGTAATGGAGATGGTGTGCTTGAATAAATGAAGCTTGCTCGTCACCTAGAACACAGGTGTTGTAGGATAGTTTGCATTTCCTTTTCTTTGTATATTCTAAAGAGTAAAAATGCTAACATGCAATTAACATTGTAAAATTTTTCTTAATTGTTAAAAAAAAATTAGCTAGGTAATAGCCTGAGCACAATTGTTGATAAAACACCAAAAAGATGTTTCAAATTTTCTTCAAATTTGAATAATGTTGTTCAATTGCTTTTGTAACTATTTCTGTTTAGTTAATCTCTCTTCATGTCAATTTGTAATAAATGTTATGCATTTTAATCAACATTTTTGTAACTATATTGTTTTCTACTGTACATATAGGGCATAAATTATCTAATCCAATACTTATTTGGGGCATTTATACATTTTTCTGACATTTCTTGACTGTATTCAATACTTCAATAATCATTCCTCTACATAAAATTTGCATATTTGACCAGATTTTTTTAAGTTAAATTGGTAGACATTGTTTCTCTAAGTTAAAGTTATGCATATTTTAAAGCCTTATATATCCATAATATCATTTAGAAAGTTAGTACTGATTTACTCTTCCACCAATAATGAAGGCGAGAACTTATGTTTCTGTTCCTTGCCTCATCAATAGGTATTATCGTTTAGTTGACTGTATTCTTCAACCAATAACCATTTTATTCTTGATTTCTCTTTCTGCTAGTTTGCTGTTAGTGTATAGAAATACAACTGATTTTTCTATGCTGATTTTGTACCTTGCAACTGTATTGTATTTGTTAATTATTTCTAATAGTTCTTTGGTGGACTCTTTAAGATTTTCTATATATAAAATTATGTCACCCACAAATAGTGGCAGTTTCCCTCTTCCTTTCAACTTGGATACCTTTTATTTCTTTCTCTTGCCTGAATGCTCTGGCTAGGACTTCCAATACTATGTTGAAAAAGAGTAACGAGAGTGGACATCCTTGTCTTGTTCCTGATCTTAGAGAGATAGCTTTCACTGTTGAGTATGATGTTTGTTGCATATGGCTTTTATTATGTTGGAGTACTTTCCTTCTATACTGATTTTATCGAGAGTTTTGATCTAATGGATGTTAAATCTTGTCAAATGCTTTCCCTGCATCTACTGAAATGATCAGGTGATTTTTATTCTTCATTTTGTCAATGTGGTGTATCACATTGATTGATTTGCAGATGTTGAACCTTCTCTGCATCCCTGGAATAAATCCAACTTGATTGTGGTGTATGATACTTTTAATGTATTATTGTATTCAATTTGCTAACATTTTGTTGAGGAGTTTTGTGTCTATGTTCATCAGCAACATTGGCCTATAATTTTCCTTTTTTTTTTTTTTGTGAGGAAGATCACCCCTGTGCTAACATCTGCCAATCCTCCTATTTTTTGCTGAGGAAGACTGGTCCTGGGCTAACATCCATGCCCATCTTCCTCCACTTTATATGGGACACCACCACAGCATGGCTTGCCAAGCGGTGCATCAGTGTGTGCCCAGGATCCGAACCAGCAAACCCTGGGCCACCTCAGTGGAGCGCGTGCACTTAACCGCTTGCGCCACCAGGCCGGCCCCTATAATTTTCCTTTTTTGTGTTATCTTCAACTGGTTTTGTTATCAGAGTAAAGTTGGCCCTATAAAATGAGTTAGGAAGCATTCCATCCTCTTCAACTTTTTGGAAGAGTTTGAGAAGGATAGGTATTAAATTTTCTTTAAATGTTTGGTAGAATTCATCGGAGACGATGTCTGGCCCGAGACTTTTGTTTTTTGAGAGGTTTTTGATCACTGCTGCAATATCTTTACTTGTGATTGGTCTATCAGATTCTCTATTTCTTCTTTATTCAATTTTGGGAAGTTGTTTGATTCTAAGAATTTATCCATTCCTTCTAGATTTTCCAATTTGTTGGTGTATGGCTTTTCATAGTATTCTCTTATAATCCTTCGTATTTCTATGGTATCTGTTGTAATTTCTCTTTGATATCTGATTTTATTTATTTGAGTCTTCTTTCTTTTTTTCTTAGTGAGTCTAGCTAAGGGTTTGTCAATTTTCTTTATCTTTTCAAAGAACCAGCTGTTAGTTTCATTGATCCTTTCTGTTGTCTTTTTAGTCTCTATTTCATTTATTTCCATTCTGATTTTTATTATATCCTTCATTCTGCTGACTTTGGGCTTCAATTTTTCTTCTTTTTCTAGTTCTTTTAGGTGTCGTGTTAGGTTGTTTATTTGCCATTTTTCTTGTTTCTTGAAGTAGGCCTGTATCGTTGCTATAAGCATCCCTCGGAGAAGTGCTTTTGCTGCATCCCATAGATTTTGGTATGTTGTGTTCTCATTTTCATTTGCCTCCAGGCATTTTTTTAGTTCTCCTTTGATTTCTCCATTGATCCAATTGTTGTTCAGTAGCATGTTGTTTAGTCTCCACATATTTGTGACTTTTCTAGGTTTTTCTTGTAGTTGATTTCCAGTTTCATACTATTGTCATTGGAAAAGATGTTTGATATGATTTCAATCTTCCTAAAAATATTGAGATTTGTTTTTTTCCCCAACATAGGGTCTATCTTTGAGAATGTTTCATGTACACATGAGAAGAAAGTGTATTCTGCTGCTTTTGAATGGATATCTGTATATCTATTAAGTCCCTTTGGTCTAGTGTTTCATTTAAGGTCAATGTTTTCTTGATGACTTTCTCTCTGGGTGACCTATCCATTGATGTTAGTGGGGTATTAAAGTTCCCTACTATTATTGTGTTGATGTTGATTTCTCCCTTGAGGTCTGTTAATAGTTGCCTGATATACTTTGGTGTTCTATATATGTTAGGTGCATATATATTAATAAATGTTATGTTTTCTTGGTGGATCTTTCCTTTTTTTCATTATGTAATGTCCATCTTTGTCTCTTGTTATCTATTTTGTCTTGAAGTCTGTTTTGTCTCATATAAGTATGGCTACATTGCTTTCTTTTGGTTTCCATTTGCTAGGAGTATCATCTTCCATCCCTTCACTTTGAGCCTATGTTTGTCTTTAGAGCTGAGATAGATTTCCTGGAGGCGGGATATAGTTGGGTCTTGTTTTTTAATCCATCCAGCCACTCTGTGTCTTTTGATTAACAAATTCGATCCATTTATGTTTAGGGTGATTATTGATATATGAGGGCTTAATACTGCCATCTTATCTTTTGTTTTCTGGTTGTTCTATATTTCCATTGTTTCTTTTTCCTTGCGTTTCTGTCTACCATTTCAGTTTGGTGGTTGTCTGTGATATGGTTCTTAATTTTCTCTTTTTTTGCATCTCATGACTTTGCTCTGAATTTTTGTTTTATTCTTACCACGAGGTTTGTGTAAAAGATCTCATAGATGAGATAGTCCTTTTTCTGCTGATAGTATCTTATATCCATTTGCCTATGCATGTTCTGTCCTTTTCCTCCTCCCGTCTACGTTTTTGTTGTCACAAGTTATCCCTTTTTGTATAGTGATTTTGTTACCAAATTGAAGTAGTTATAGTTGTTTTTAATGCTTTCTTTCACTTTAGCTTTTATGTTATAATTAAGTGTTTACTAACCTATTCTTATATAGAGTTGAAATTTTCAGATTTTATCTGTCTACTTATCACCTTGCTTAAGACTTTGTATACCTTTGCCTTTTCATTTCAGGTACAAGAGCTCTTTTTAAGATATCTTGTAAGGCATGCCTCGTGGTGATGAACTCCCTCAGCTTTTGTTTGTTTGAGAAAGCCTTTATTTCTCCTTCATAGTTGAAAGATAACTTTGCTGGATAGAGGATTCTTGGCTGATAGGTTTTTTTGTGTGTGTCTGAGGAACAGCAGCCCTGAGCTAACATCCAATGCCAATCTTCCTCTTTTTGCTGAGGAAGATTGGCCCTGGGCTAACATCAATGCCCATCTTCCTCCACTTTATATGGGATGCTGCCACAGCATAGCTTGACAAGCGGTGCGTCGGTGAGCACCCAGGATCTGAACCTGTGAACCCCGGGCCACCAGAGCAGAGCACACACACTTAACCTTTCTGCCACCGGGCCAGCCCCTTGGCTGATAGTTTTTATCTTTCACTATTTTGAATATATCATTCCACTCTCTCCTGGCTTATCGAGTTTTTGCTGAGAAATATACTGATAACCTAATGAGGGTTCCTTTGTAGGTTATTGTTTTCCCCCTCTGGCCACCTTTAATATTCTTTCTTTGTCATTGACTTTTGACAATTTTAATACAATGTGCCTTAGAGAAGGTCTTTTTGCATTGAGATAATTAGGAGTTCTAGTAGCTTCATGTACTTGTAGATCCAGTTCCTTCCCCAGATTTGGGAAGTTCTCAGCTATTATTTCTTTAAATAAGCTCTCTACTCCCTTCTCCCTCTCTTCTCCTTTTGGGTACCCATTATCTTTATATTGCTTCTCCTAATTGAGTCAGATATGTCTTATAAAATTTCTCCATTTTTTAGAATATGTGTTTTCTCTCCTCTTCCACCTAAATCATTTCTAGGTTTCTATATTCAAGCTTGCTAATGCTCTCTTCTATGTGGCCTGCTCTATTTTCAATGCTTTCTACTTTATTCTTCATCTCATTTATTGAGTTCTTCAGCTCCAGAATTTCTGTTTAGTTCTTTTTTAGTGTTTTAATCTCTTTGGTGAAGTACTCCTTCTGTTCATTAATTTTATTTCTAAGCTCATTCAGCTGTCTTTCTGAGTTTTCTTGTAGCTTGTTAAGTTTCTTCATGACAGCTACTTTGAATTCTCTGGCAGTTAAATCATAATCTTCCATGACTTCAAGTTTTGTTTCCAAAGAATAGTCATTTTCTTTATGTGATACTGTGTTACTATAGTTTTTCTTGGTGCTTGATAAGTTGTTCCTCTGCCAGTGCATTTGTGGTAGCAAACAACTTTCTTATTTGGATAAGGCTTTGTTTACTTTGATTCTAAACTGCTTCCAGTTGTATTTGGGAGCCTGAACTTTCCATCCTCCACTGCCACTGTCAGAGCTATTGGCAGTGGCCTCATTGTACCACTTGTGCCTCTGAAGTTGCTGATGCTTTGCTGCTTATGGTGTCACTGTAGTCACAAGAATTGCCACCAGGGTCAGTGGGCTGGTGAGCAGCTCTGCTGCTTCTGCGATTGCCTGGGTCATAGGTTTCCTTCACTGCAGAAAGGGGAGGGGGAAAGTGGGGTGAGAGTCAGGATCATGGGCACCTCTACCACCTCTGGGTTTGTTGGGTCTGTAGGAGCTGCTGCCATGGGTGCGGGGCTGAAGATGGCACTGCTACAGCTGGGGGGGACTGGGGTTGTGGGATCCTCTGTCACTGTTACTGAACTCTCCACAAACTCTCTGTGGCCTCAGGTGCTGTTGCCACATGTGCCACCTGAGCTTCTTCTCCTGGGTTTTCTGGGGGATCTGGTACTGCCACTGTCAAGTGGTCTGAGGTCACAGGTGACATCACCACTGTCATGGGGGGAGGGGTACCTGGGTTGCAGGCTCTGCCAGCATTTTGTGCCTCTGCTCTTGGGTACCAGTGTGATCACTGGAACCTCAGGTCACGGGCACTGCCACCGTTGCCATGGGTACTGCGGTCTTGGATGCAGCCCCCATGGCTGGTGGTCTAGGGTTGAAGGCAACTTCATGGGAAGGGGTGGGGCTGGGTTACAGGTAACATTGCAGTTCCTGGAGGCTCCAGTTGTGGGCACTGTAGGGGTTCCTGGCACCTCCAGGAGTGTGAGCTGCCTGGGTTCCTGGGCCTCCATTCACAGACATTACCACAGTTCCTGGAGCCTCTGGTCTCGAGAACTGCCACTGTTGCTCCCCTTAGTTCCACCACCTCCATAAGGTACAGTCCACCCACCTTCAGATATATAGATGTATGGATCTCTCAGGCATTCTGGTGTGCTGTGCAGAGAATCCTTTATTGGATCTATGGATGTCTTACTGGTTGTAACTTAGAGAAGAGAAACAAAGGAAACAACTCACTCTGACATGATGCTGACATCGCCCCCAACAAATAACTATTTTAATGGCAATAATAAGTTGGCAATTAGCATTGTCTAAGCATTTATTATACTGGGTTTTGTGAAAAGCAGTTTAAATATATTACCTGAGTGCATTCCACAAAATTCTATTTTTAATCTTTGCCAATTTGACTATTGAAAACAATATGGTTTGAATTTTTTTCTTTAACAATTAACGAGTTAGAATATGTTTTTATATGTTTATTGACATTTGTATTTCTTCCTTGAATTACTTTTGTAATGAAATACTTATTTTCTAATTCATTTGATATTTGTCTTTAATAGTAAGAATATTAAGCCATCATATACCTTGAAAATGTTTTTTTCATTTTTTTGTTGCTTTTAGTTTGATTTGTAATATTGTGTTTAAATATGATCTCTACCAGTATCTCAATTTTAAAAACATATACAGTACAGGCTGGAAGGAAAAGGAGTGAAGCAGAGCAGGTGAGTGATACAATTTATTGGATAACTCTCGCCCCTTTCTAAAAGGGGCCCCTGAATCCAGCTGCACTTTATGGTTGCACTATGGAAATATTAGTCCAGCATTGCCAGATAGTCTGGTTGTTTTTCCAAGAAAACTAGTTAACTATTTTTGTATTTGAAACTCTGTAATGTTTAAATATTGTATAATTTTTTAAAAAACTCTTTGAATGGTAAACAAAAAAGATCTGTAGGTTGCTGATGCCTTGACTGACATGAATTTGTGACTTTTGGTGTCTAGGTTTAAATTCTTGCTCTGAAAGTAATGCCTGATCCAAGATTATATATTCGCTTATGTTTTGTTCTGCTTTAATCTTAGCATTGACAGTTTTTAGCTCATCTCTTATGAATTTTGGCAAATGATGTATGGTAGGTATCCAACTTATTTTTTTCCCCAGAGTTTACCAAACTATATCATTAGCTCCATTTTTTCTAGTGCTTTGAAATGCCCCATTTTTAAATCCCCAAATTTGTAGAATTGTTCATATATTTGCTCTTTTATTCATTTTATACCTTTGTCTATTCCTGAATGAGTACTCTGCTGTAGTTTTAGAATCTAATGTTCAGTTTAGATGGTCAGCTCATTCTCCACCATTTTCAAAAATTTTATGACAGTGAATGACCATTTTTTAAAGTGGACTAAAAATCACCTTGATAAATGCAAGAATTTAAAAATTATATATCACTTTGGAGAAAAATAACAGCTTCATATGAAGTTGCCTCATCTATCACACATACAGGTCTGACACAGTTTTGTGACTTTTTCTTATGTGATTTTCAGACTTTTTCTGAATTAAGGGCATAACTTAGTTGCAAAATTATATAATACTGAAGATTAGAGCCATAATCAAATTTTAAAAATCCTTTTGTGACATATTTCTATTTATGAAGGTAGGGACTTCTTAGCATTTGGAATGTAGACCGCTAGTATATGAATAGATAAGCTTCAGAAATTCTGCAAATCTCCTATGATACCTTCATATATATTTGTATTTTCCTGGAGATAATTTTATAGATTCCACTGGTTTGTCAAAGAGTATTGTGATCTAAGAATAATTAATGTCTGATGTCAATCATTTCCCAGATTTGTGACACATTAAAATATCAAGCACAACTGAAAGTTTCTAGAAGTTCTTTGATAATTAACAGTGGAAAATAATCAAATACATGAAAAGTGGTCTATTCTAAAAACAAAAGCAACTAATGCTGCAGTAAAACATTAGTTCACCAAATTAGGTGGGAAATGTAAAGTATGGCCACTTTTCCCCTCCTGTAGGTGATTATATTCTCCTCCTAAAAATAATGAATGCATTAATATTAGTAATTATTATAATAATTATTGCTCTTATTGCTACCAGTTACTAAGCACTCACAATGTGCTAACTATCGTGACAAGTACATGAATGCAGTATCCGGTTTCACTCTCAAATAGTCTCAAGTATTAGGTATTATCATCATTTTCCTATAGAAAGTAATCTTAAGAAATTGCCCAGATGATTAGCGGCTGAGCCAGAATTAGAACTCCAACTCCAACTTTTTTTTCAGTTTAGGAATAAGCCTTCTCTTCCCCACTTTTTCCCTCTTGCATCTTGGATATATAGGATGAAATAAATTCCAATAATGGTTTTCTATTAAACATTAAGCATATTAAAATGACAAAACTTTAGTGGTTGTATTTTTTTGAGATTACTCTAATCCTTGCCTAGAAATTTGGGGGCTGTAATGAACTTATTACTGCTTTTCACTTAGAGCTGTGTTTAGCATTAAGTGTGTCAATGGTCAAAGCTGCCTTTATTAAAAAGTCAAAGAATAATCATTCATGATTTTTCTTACTCACTTACCTCAGGGAGCTTTAGGATTGATAGAGCACAGATGCAAAGAAAAAGAGTCAATATTTGATGTTTGACACCTAGAAACATATTTGTGAGTCTGTGGCAAGGGAGCATTTTGAAAAAGGGATATTGTTGCAAAAGAAATTTCTGAAGTAAATTTCTTAAGCTCCTCTGAATATCAACAGCCAGTCATAGTGGACATAATCATTAACGCATACAGTAAAGAGAACTCAGGACGTGATATGAGGGAAAGTTGGAAATCCCTTCTACCCCAAGAGTTTATGGGATTGGCATGAAAGACCGAGATAAGACATGTAGGTATAAAGCCCAACTTCCAGCTTTCCCTCCTGTTGGGGGACAACCTCTTAGAGAAGATTAGAAATATCCTTATAATTATGAGAAAACCTTAGAATGTTGAAATGTGTTGCTACGACATAACTTGGGAGAGGACACAGGCCTCTAGAAATCTAGAGTTATAAGAGCTAAAATGGATTAAGTGCTGAGTGTGTGGCAGGCACTGTTCTAAGTGCTGATGGATAACAACTTAACAACAACCCTGTAAGGTATGGGTAGCATTATTTTACAAATAAAGAAACTGGTGCACAATGACACAGAGTGACTTCCCCAAGATAACACATCTGATAATCCTGGAACTTGGATTTGAGACTAGACAATCGGAAATTGAAGGCCACTGGCGATGAAAATATACAGTCTTTCCAGGTGAAGAGTGATGACACCACTTTTAGGTGGGTAGCATGAAATTATCAAAATGGTAAAATGTGTAGGTGATATTTTTGAACTTCAATAAACACAAACCAATTAATTAAAAGAGCAGAGTAGGATGGAGGAATCAGTACATTACTGAATTCCTATGTAGTATTTTTATTTCATCATGCCAAGGTTATTACTCTAGTACTTTAGTGTCTTTTGCATTATGTTCTACATTCTGCCCAACCAAGGTGAAGAATGTGTGTGGCAGGAGTTGACCTCATTAATGTGAGTTGTTGAAAGCCATTAGGCAATGGCTTGGGAAACCTGGAGGTGGTAGGAGTAAAGGCAGTATGCCAGATATGTAACCCCTCATAGATAAAACCCAGGAAACTCTGTCTAAAGCAGTTTTTTAGTGGGGAGAGCATATTAGTCAGGGTTTTTCAGAGAAACAGAACTGATATGTGAAATGTTAAATTAGGACATATCTGTCTAAATATCTGCAAGCTAGAGAGCCAGGAAACTTGGTGGTGTAATTCAATCCCAGTCCAAAGATCTGAGAATTGGGGACAATGGTGTAAGTCTTCATATGAGTCTGGAAACCTTAGAAACAGAAGAGCTAATATCTGAGGGCAGGAGAGGACTGATGTTCTGGCTCAAGCAGAGAGAGCAAGTTTGCCCTTCCTCCACCTTTTTGTTCTATTTAGGCTGTGAACAGATTGGATAATACCCCCTCTCATTGGTGAGGGCGTTCTTTACACAGTCATCTGATTCAAATGTGAATCTCTTCTAGAACACTCTCACAGATACAGCCAGAAATAATGTTTTACCAGCTATCTGTGCATCCCTTAGCCCAGTCAAGCTGATACATAAAATTAACCGTCCTGGTGGGGATGGGGTAGGTTGTTTTTTTCAATCCTAATTGCAGATTACAAATATTAGCACAGCTTTTTAAAACTACATGGCCAGACCCACCATGGACAAACTGATCAGGATATCTGAGGATGGGTCCTAGGTATTGGCCTTTTTACGCCTCCCCAAGGGGTTCTAGTATGGAGTCAAGGTTAGCCCTGGGAAACAGGGTGACCCCTCTTTGCACATTTCCTACACCTTTTTAAAATGCCAGTATGACTTTTCTCCACCGAAGATGAAGTTTGGTGTTGCACTAAATTTGTTCTTTCAAATATAATATGTCCTTACATGCTCTCCCACTGGCACTGCCCTCCGCCCCCTCTCCCTTCCCCATCCTCAACCCCCTACAGCAGTAGAGTGTAGCATTGATTGATCTGCTCATTTGGCTGGACTCTAAAATCATACATCTGATTGGAGAGAAACTTTGCCAGCTCTGGGTAATAAAATATGACGTTGAAAGTAATGTGTATTTTATTTAATTATTGACCACAAATCAAAATAAAGAAATTAAAAACAAAAAGTTTCGTTGTTGCTGTTGGCAACTTCCTTAAAAAACCTCCTTAAATAGAATAGCTTGACTGGCCACTGGTCATTTTTTAGGTGATTTTTAAAAATTATTTTTACAAATAGGAAAAAGACAACAAGGGATTTCAGTGAATTAAGCCAAAACAGTCACAATATGATAACACAGTTCCAAAGTTTTCAGAAAGATTCATTCTTTCCCTAAAACTTTTACTTTTACACATGGTTTTCATAATATTTATATCCCTTATGTAAAATAAACTTTTCCATCCTGAATCATAAGCACAAATACATATTTCTATCCTGGGAATGATCTTTAAGAAATTTTCTTATTAGTATTTAAAAACCCATTAACTATAACATGCTACAGTTGAAAAATTGTAACCTACAAGTACAAAACATTACATTAAAATGATTATGTTGGTTCTTAGAACAAAAATATTTTTATTTAAAATCAGTTTATCTTGTCTTTTGATTACCCTTTTTTTTTTTTTTTTACTATGGAGACTTTGATTTTTTTCCTATTACACAGTAACTATGTGATACTATTATGTGTGATGATAATGTCTATGTGATACTAACGTATATGTGACATCTTCAAAGATGGTAATGACACATTGGGTTTGACTAAAGGATTGCTAAAGTCTGTTTCAGTTCTGGAATTGTTTGCGTCCTCTGACAGAAGAATATTGGAGTGGTGTGAGTTGAGGCAACATTTAAGGAGAAGATGGGCAGAAAAAGTGTTATTTGTATTTTCTTGTGTTTGTGGTGGATTTTAAGCATCACCCAATAGTGTAGTAATTGTATCTCTCTGGTTTGAATTTATAAGTTCTTATATCAAAATCAAATTCTATGAGCATTTGGGAACATAATTCTGATATTTTGATATAAGCATGTCAACTTAAATAAAAGCAAATTTTAAACCTCTCTCTGCTTTCAGTGCAATACTTAATAATACAAAATAATTTTTATTTTACAAAAAGATCCAAAGTTCCTTTGATTCTTGAATTTTCTTCATGTATCCAAGTACTTATTTTCAGATCATTAAATGCTTGACAGAGATACTTGAGGAAAATTGAGATTACATTAAAATATTAGACACTGCCAATTAAACATTAATGTGGAACAGGCTTCATTAATTATACTAAAAACACAAGAGGGAAACAAAGATTTGACTTATAAGTATTAATTTGCTCACGACTTTGATGAATATTATCTTTTACAAAATGAGGCATACCTGTACATCACTTTAAAAGAAACATTAAGTACTAGCTGATTGAGGAACTATTCCCTGCACAGCATTGTGTTAGATACGTGGTCATTTCAAAGTAGATAAAACAGCCTCACTGCCAAGATGGTGACTGGTTAGTAAACAGATAAAAATTAAATAACCAGATTATAAGGCCAAAATATTAAGACAAAAAAAAAAAAAACAAATGCTTTAAAAATGTAGAAAGTGCTATTGATTTACCACAGAAACAGTCTATGACAGACACATTTTATAGCTGACATAATAGCCTTTCTATCTCCCCTCTGTCACACCCCTCTGCCCTTCTTTTTAAAAAGAACTTCAATTGTGTTAAAGTATTTGACAGCCAGAAAAGACACCTGCATAACAAAATTAAAATTTTGGTAATTTTCTTCTCCTTGTTAGAGTTTGCTTTGAGAACAAGTGTGTGACCTAATTCAGACTGATGAGATCTGAGTCAAAGTGTACCGGTAGATCCTGAAACAATTTCTTAGCTTTAGAAACGTTCACAGTGAAGGTATGTGTTTTCCTTTCCCCTTCTGGCTTTTGGGCATTTAATTTTTGACGCTAAGAAGCTTGGAAACATGGTAGGCATTTATGTGACAAGTGAGTACAAACTTGAAGAGTAAAACCAACAAACTGAGAGCAGCAGAGTAGAAAGATGGAGAACCTGGAACTTCTCTGGAAATCATGGAAGCACTAAATCAACAGACCCTGTAACTAGGCCACCTCCAGACTTCACTTTGTATGAGATCATCATTATCATCATCATCCTTCATTTTGTTAAGCACTTTTCAGTTGCAGATTCCATATTTCAGCATTAGAATCATGTGCTCCCATGCTAGGGCAGCATGATGCCATGCCCTCCACATCATAGTTGTCTGGAGCCCATGAAGCCACCTCAACTTATTGGGTAAGAAAGTCTGTCTGAGAATTCCAGAAGGCTGACTTGATATTCTTATTTTGGTGAACACAAATTTGACCTACTTGCAAGTTTAAAGTGCTCGCTAGTTCTTTGAGATTTTGCTACAACTCCTGCCTCATAAATGAATTCCCTTTATAATCAACTCCTAGGTATTCTAGGTCACCAATTACTCTGCTGTCTTTATTTTAACACTTCAAAAATCTGCTTAGATACTGCTGTTATATTTCCATTTCACTGGCCACTTCACCTAACAGGTTGATACTATTAACTCTGCCTATAGGACTTTCAGTGGGTCATTTCCACTAACACGCTGTTGCCTTGTCAATCAATCTGCAAACTCATTGCCTCTGCTCTCTACCATTTCCTAGGAGGTCTGTACTCTCACAATATATTTTGACCCATTTGCAATACTTCTATCCTCAGATATCTGGTTATCTTCCTTCTAGCCCTTTAGGTTTTATATAGTCCCTGGGATGAGATGATCTCCCAGAAAGTAAAGTTAACTTGTCCCAGAATAATTTCCCTGCAGGCTGGACTCCTGCAAAGCTCCATGGAAACTGGTTATTGCTAAAGCTTCTACACCAGCCCCATGATGGAATGAAGTAATGGACTAATGTTCCCCCATTCATGAAAGGTAGAGTAGGACTAGTGCCAAGTGTTTGCTACGTCTTACTGCTGTTGGATCCCAGTAACTGATCCCAACAAGAGAGTGGCTGGTGCTTCACTAATCATGCAGCCCACAGTTCAAGGATCAGACCTTTTCCCAAAGTCTGATGTCCAGCATGTTAGTTCCTTATGCATTCACCCAAATGCAATGAGCATCAGGGGACTCACAGACTTAATGTTGTTTCTTCTCTGTGAGTTTCTCCTAAAAAACATTATTCCTCTAGGCCTCTTTTGTGTGTGCTTGATCATTTGCCTCTGATTCCTTTACACTTCTCAAATTGTACATACGGGAAAACTGGTTACAAGAGAGACAGAGGTCACCTTGAAGGAGAGCCACCTGCTGTTCTACTAAGAAACACACTAAATGTCTTTTCCCCATCCATGGCCCACTTTGTCCTTTGGTTGCACTGATATCAAAAACCATCTGAATCTGGGAGTGATAAGCCCATCCCTCTTGGTATTCATTATGCTCACAAGACAACAGAGAGCAGCTTGAGTAGAAGAGATGGTGGGGATTGACCTCTTGCTGCTATTGCTTCTGCATTTTCTAGCTGTCTCTCCTCTGCCCTGGCAGCTCAGGACTTCTCCTCGTCCTTTACCTTGACTTGGCTTATATCGCTTTCTTTCTGCACCTCTTGGACCGTGGGACAGTCCTAGCTACCCTCTCCAAAACCTCCGTTCTGTTTTATGACTAATTAGATTAGAAACTAGGTTAGAAATATCCTGGCTTCTACAATCAAATGTCTGATTGGTATCACTAAAGACAGTAACTCATGGATTATGACATTGAGAAGTAATCTGATGTTCCTGTTTTTTACTAGACCTAAGCTAGTTTTGAGGAGTCATCTGAGGAACACCCTGTGAAACCATGGCCCAAGGGCAAAATTTGGAGTGGGAGAGCAACTGCTAGCAACTCTCGCCTCTGAGGAATCCTGCTCCAGCAGGTAATAAGGTGGGGGAAGAGGAAGGACTCTACAGCAGGAATGCTTGTCTTTTCTGGTTACACTGGAATGGCCGTGATGCCCATAGAGACTGGAGTTCTCAGGAACGTTCATTAGTTGAAGCATTTCAGTGTTTGAAGAATATAAAAGCTGTGTGGCACATATGTAGTGAGCAGGAGCAGAATGACATTAGTTCTGGTTGGAAGTATAGGCAGGGTCCAAGAACACAGTGCCTATAGGTCAAGAGAAAGTATTGGGATTGTAGTCAATACACAGTGAGAGCCATTAAGAAGGTTTTGATTATTTGGTTCGGTTTGGTTTGTTTCCCAATACAGAATCCAATTTTGTTTGTTTAAAATCGGTGAACTAGGGGATTTTTTTTGAATGAATGATGAAATAGAAGACAGGGAGAATTGATAATGCAATTAGAGAGGAGATAATGTAAAGCAGCAAAACCCCTGGTAACACGAGAGGGAACAAATTGTGAGTAAATGTAGAAGTACTGGCCTTTGGGAGAAGGAGGGACACTTTCTCCATGGAGACATAAAGAAAGAAGGAGTAGGTGGGTGCGGATATAGGTTTATTTTTGGAATTGGCCATAGGAAATTAAGGATTTTCCTACCTGATTATTTTAATTTTCCAAATGAGATGTACCAGAAAGATGACAGGATTGGAGGACATCACGGAGTTTCAAGATTATAATTTCGCAGAAATGCCAGTCTGACTGGTTGTGTGATTTCCTTAATCAATGCTCAGCTCTATGTTTCCAGAAATAGCGAAAGTGATGTATACACACATGCAGGATTTTTTTTCAGGCAAGTAATGAAAAATAACTGAGCAAACAAATGGAGAATAGAAACAATGGAACCTAAGATGGAAAGGAAGAGAAGTAATTACTGGATGGATCTCCTGATTAGAAAAAAAGTGGTGAAGTGAATTGACTGGAAGTTTCCGGGAAGTGAAAGAAATATTTCTTATGAGTATTTTTGAGCAGGTAAGTTGGCATGATAGAAAATTAAAGATGAAAAAGTTAGATAAATAAACATGGTTTTGGAAATGGCAAATATAAGTAGTGTATTAAATTTATTTCAAAGAAATTAAGCACTCTAACAAGGGAAGAACGGCGAGTTACTTTACATAAAGTTTCCATCCTCTGCTGTCATCTTCGGATTCATCCATCCTCCAAGAAAGGGGTTCTCTTCCTTCATTCTTCTCAAGATTTTCAATAGCAGTCCTCACTCCCCCCTAGAGATGTCTCCTAATCTCTTTGAGAGAAGGGGACAGTCTCTTTTACCAGAAAGGTACCTTGACAGTAGCCAGAGGTGGTTCATCCCCTACTTCTGACTTGAAGAGGTGATAATTTATTCATATTAAATATATACACTATTTTCAGTGGTATATTACATATGACTTAGTGTTCCAGGTTGTTTCTAAAATAGAGTCTCCCAAAATGCTTTTAAAGCAAAAGTCTATATACACAATGCAATTTTTGCTTGACTCAAATTATATATTTAAAGATATTTTACTTGTTAAAGAGTTTGCTCCTACAGTAATAAAAACATAGAATGCATTTAAAATTTTACTGTATAGATTTAGAGAAAACAATGTATTTACAAGTTTCTGATACCGTATGAAATATTACGCACAAACACACATAAACTGAAGTGTAAGTAATAAAAATATAGAGATAATTATAAAATATGGTGGCCCCTTAAGATGTATCCCATACTCTAATAAAACTGTAAGCTTGCAAAAATATCATTTGAGTTATTTGTTTGTGCAACAACAGGTGAACATTTCAATTGGCCATTTGATATCTGAGATCTGTAGGAAAAGTTGTAACCTGATTGAAAATGCATTAATAAACTATTTAAACTCAAGTTAATGGCCATACTTTTATGCATTTATATTTAGTTCATAAGCAAATTTCTAATAATTTGCCTAATAATGAATAAAATACATGAAGACCAACTATTTGTCATGGATAAACATAGACACAACTTTGTTGTTCTACAAGATTTTTTTAATCGTCATTTTACTTGAAAAGTCAATATCACAACTCCAGAGGCCAAATACCCCATTTCAATTAGAATTATTTTTCATGACCTAATGTTCATATAATTCAATGGTAATATTCAATCTGAAAAACCTAAGACATGAGTCATTATTTATATGTTTATCCAACTGTAGTTATATTCATAAGCTTGATATGCATAAAAGCTATATCATACTACTCAAGAAACACCCTGTATTAGTTTCCTGTTGCTACTGTTGCATTTTACCACGTATTTTGTGCCTTAAAACAACACAAATTTATTATCCTATAGTTCCGGAGTTCAGAAGTCTGAAATAGGTCTTATTTAGCTAACTTTAGTGTCCTTGAAGGGCTGTGTTACTTCCTAAGTCTCCAGGGGATAATTTGTTTCACCCTTTTCCAGCTTTTAGAGGCTGCCTGTATTCCTTAGATCTTGGCCCCTTCCTCCATCTTTAAAGTGCATCACTCCAACCTCAGCATCCATCGCCACATGTCCTTTTTCTGACTCTGATCCTCTTGCCTCCCATATATGAGTCCTTGTGATTACACTGGACCTACCTGGAGAATCCAGGATAATCTTTCCCCTTCTCAAAATGCTTGATTTAATCACATCTGCAAAATCCTTTTTAATATGTAGGGTAATTTATTTACAGGTTCTAAGGATTAGGGCGTGGCCGTTTGGGGAGTCATTATTCAGTTTGATACACACACACCAGAGAATATGCTTCAGAATTTAACATTTTTATAGTATGATTTTATGATTAATGACTATCATTAGCTGTCTGGATTGTAATTAGTGAAAATTGTTAATGCTTCCCTTGTGTTATAAACCTTATTCAACCTAATACTGTAATCCATCGGCATTCTAAATAATTTCAACTCAGCTGACTCACTTTGAATATAAAATACTATTATGATTTTGTGAAATAATGTACTCAGCATTTATTCTATTGAATGACACATATTGGGTTAGGCATTTTGTGGGGATGTAGATACACAGATCAATAAGAAATGATCTCTGTCAAAGATGAACAAGAAGAATTTGTGGGACAGATAATGTAAATGTAATAGAAGGGTGGTAATGTAAATTATTATAATGTAAAAGAAATCAAAACAGTATGAAGGAACAGAAAAGGCAAACAACTTTTGATATGGAATATTGGTAAAGACTTCACAGAAGAATGAGTCATTGGTTTTGACTTAGATGAAAAGGATTTGGACTAGTGGAGATAGAGAGAGAGAGAAAGCATTCTAGGCAATGAGAACCGTTTGTGAGATGCTACAAGGGCAGAAAGCATGTGGTTGGAAACATACTAGCAGCTAGACTGAAGCAAAGCCTGGATGACATGCATGATCAGATGTTACGCTTGAAAGACAGGTTAGGATCAGATTATGGGGAAATTTTAATGCCATACCAAGGAGTTGGAATTCTGTCACAATGTGAAGCCACTAAAGAATTCTAAAATAGGACGTGATATTTTGAGGTGTTATTGGTTTTGAGTATCTACCCTATTGCAGACATTATTCTTGGTAATGAGGATATAGTATGGACCTTATACTCTAATTAACAGTTCTTGGGATCTTGTCTTTTAATTTGATTCCTGATTTGGTCTGGTTTTGTCGTTTAATACTTCCAAAATAAACACATCATATTGACATGTATATATACATTCATACATTCTACGGAATATAAATATATATATTCTCCTGAAGAGTGTGATAACATTACATGAGTGTATATTGGAGGAGGAGTAATTTAAGTTTCTCAGTGGAATTTTCTTTTCTCCAGAAGGGGGCAGCACAGTCTTTGTGTAAGTAGGTAGACTAGCATTTCCCAGAATGTCTCTACAAGCGTTTGGAAAATGAGAGCCTGGATTATGTCATATTTCTTCTCAGCTTTAAAAAGAAAATCCCTAGGGAAAAAGTTGCCCATTTAGAAATACGTGGATTCCTTCAGACCAGGGTCCATCCTGTACTGTGGTAATTCATGCTCATTTCCCCATCTGAGTGCCTGATAGAAAATTTTATTCTCCTCCTCTTAGACTCCATGACAAAATTCTTGTGTTTCAATCCTCCACGTGAATTTCCTGATACACCTAGCATATTGATAATAATACTTTTGTGTGTGCTCCAATTTACTTTCACTTATACTAAATCAGCATTCAAATCCATTTAGGTATAAATGTATAACAAGATTCATAAGACGTTTCTCCTATGCAGCCTTTGATTGATGTAAAATCACGCACCATGGCGTGACTTTTCCTATCAGTTGCTGATACATGTTCTTCTCCTTCACAAACTTATAAAATCAGATTGATGGAAGAGAGTCTGGATGGCAATACTCAGTCTTCATATGCCTTCGTGTAAATCAACAACTAAACCACTTATAAACATATGTCTTTAAGCTTTGCTGTCAGAGCCTCTCTCAACTTCCCTTTGCACATTGAACATCTAGCATTCAGGTCATTCAAATCTCCCCTGTCCAGTCTCTCCTTAAAATGCCATGTGACTGATGCTGCACCATTTACTCTCTTACACAGGGCTCATTACTATGACTTTCAAATTAACTTATTTCTTTTTCTGTAATTATCCAATATCCTACTTTTAAAGCCAATACTTATTTTTCTAAGATTACTCTATAGCTGATCTTATACAGAATCCCCAGCATATACAAGCAGATATTAAAAAGGAATCTATGGTTTAATGAAAGAGTTTGGGTGCATTATCTGTTCCTTGAAAGTACCTTCGTGATTCTCTGGAAGAGATTAAAAATTGAACTCTCTTTGACTTTACTTTCTTCATTAGCGTAATGATGGGGTTTGAATAGATGATCTGGACTTGCTCTAAAATTGTCTAGTTTCGTGATAAAGCTGTGCTTTGGCATACTCAGGGAATACTCATCACTTTTGTATATTTATCTGCATAATGAACAGATATTCCTCAGAGCTCTACACTTTCCCTTATACTCAAATCAAGACGATGGTGGGCCTCTAGGCTTGCTTCCTGGCTAAGTGATTTGCATCCACTCTCCCTTTCAGAATATGTGATTCAATTTCACATTTCAAAAAACTGACATGTTTCTGCAGTTGGAACTTACTGGGACATCACTGTAGAATCTGTGACTGATCAGTAGGCAGATATCAAAGGTCTACTGACTAACATGTAGAAAATAATATGTTACCATATATTTTCTCAAAGTTTCATGTTTTAATGTTTTTATTTGTCACATTTTGTTTGCTCTTGTAGCCATATTGGTTTATATTAATCTTAGAATTATGACATTTACCTTACAATGAAAAATTACTAAATGTCTTAGCAACATTTTTCTCAAATATTAATGGTAAAGTTAATTTAGAAAAATGACGTTTAGAAATAATGTTGATAGTATTTAATAATGTCCTAAAACATAAAAAAAAAAATTTATGCAAATACTTATATATCCCAGATAAATGTATGGAATGTGGTTTCTATTTAGAATTGGGAAAGTAGTTTGCTAAGATTTGCTAAACCTTTTGAAGTCAGCAAGTCAAAAACATAATTATAATTGTCAAATGCAAGCATTTCTTGTGAAATGCAGAATATAGATTTAATATTTGTGCATTAATTGGTTAAAACTTGATCTATTTTGCTATCATATAAACATGTTCCAGATAAAAATGCTGATGCATTATAATTCTGCAGAAAAGTACATCTAAAATATGTATAATACTCTAATTTTTCCATACAGTGCACAAGGAGTAGAGTAAGAAAGAACAAAACAAGTTATTTAATATGTTTTATGCTTTAGTCAGTGGCGATATTAAAATTATGTCCTATTTTCTCCACACTAGCTTGAGTTCTTAAGAAAAAACATAAAAATCATAATTGCCAAATCTGTCCAAAATGTAAATCAAATTAATTACTTTCTCAGTTGTTTCAGATCTTTGTTTCAATTTTAATAAGCTAGTATAGTTTACCAGGCCAAAAATGAATTTCCAATGAAGTGGCTTTGTTTTGTTAATGTGACAAGTTATGTTGATGAAGTTTTGAATATTGAATCAGTCTTGCATTCCCAGAATTAACCTCTTTTGATCATGCTGTGTATATAATGGATTGTATTTGAGGTATTTTGTCTCGGGTTTTTAAGTGTATTTTTGTGAGAGATCTTGGTCTGTAGTTTTTCTTTTTCTTTTTTCCTTTTCTTTTGTGTGTGTGTGTGTTGCCTTTGTCTGGTGTTGGTCTTAGGGTAATGTTGGCCTTCCATCCAGAGTTGAGAAGTTTTGCCTTCTCTTCTGCTTTTTTGGAGGAGGTTGTGTAGAACTGGTGTTAATTCTTTAAATGTTTAGGTGGAATTCTCCAGTAAAATCATCTGGGCTTTAAGTTTTCTTTATTGGAAGCTTTTAAATTACCAATTCAATATCTTTTAATAGTTTCACAGTATTCTGATTATTTCATTTTGGGCGAGTTTTGGTCATCTGTGTTTTTTGAGAAATTGGTCTATGTCTTCTAAGTTGTCAAATTTATTTGCACAGAGTTGTTCCTAGTATTCCCTTGTTATCACTTTAGGGTCTGCAGTGCTATTCCCTCTTTTCATCCCTGATATTGGACATTTATGTCTGTCTCTCATTTCTTTGCCTGTCTTGCTAAAAGTTTATCAATTTTCTTTTTAAAGAACCAGCATTTTGTTTCATTGATTTACTCTGTTGTTTTTCTGTTTTTGATTTCATTGATTTCTGCTCTATCTTTCTTATTTCTTTCCTTGTATTGCTTTGGGTTTCTTTGGATAAAGAAGATATTAGAAGAGGAACTAGATAAGATATTAGGAGCAGTTTCTACATTTGCCTTAACACATTCTTAAAAGTATAAGTCAAAATTCTCTTTGTATTGTTTTTGAAATTTTTTGCTCTTGTAACACAAAATGATTTTGAAAAACTGTGTATCACTTCCAACATTTTTAAGTAGACATCTATATTTTATCACTACAAAATTTAAAATAAATATTGTCTAGCACTCAAATGAATCATTTAATATGTATATGTGTAATAGTATGTTACATAATAATTTATGTTTATATAAATATAGTTGTGTAAAATACAATATATTAAATATATTAACAATTATATACTACTTTTTATGTATTAATATACATCACTATTATATCTATATAGTTATATGTAATTGTGATTTTATTTCCACAAACATCTATATAAAAACACATAAAAAAAGATTTTCCTTAAGAGTCAGGCATTTTACTTTGTTCCCTTTGTCCTTTGAATTAATATTTCCATTCCACTTGACAATAGAAATTTATACTAATAAATATTCTATTATAATTGTACCTTTTAAAACTTGTTCAAGGAGATCATTTTTTTTAGAAGAACATGTAAGGAAATTAACTTAAAATTTCTTCCCCTAAACTTATCCATGTCCCTTTTCTACCAGGAGTATGCATACGCTAGTTTGAAGACCTAATGTTATGATATTTTTACAAATCTAATTATGTTATTAAATTGAAATTTATTATATAAATAGAAGTATTTATAATGTGTATTTACATTATAAATATAAATCTACTATAAGGTTTAAAAAATAAAATCTTATATGTTCTTTAAATTCTCTTGATTGCCTTATAAATTACACCTACATTTTCCCTTCTCATTCCTAGAAAATTATACCTCCATAATTGGGTTAAATATTTGAAATATTTGACTCTATAATTTTTACTTAAAAATAAAATCTTAATTTATGACAAGATAAAATACGTATGTCTATTCCTCCCTTTTTTCAAACCAAACTTCACCATCCCAGAGATATACAATATTATCATCATTGAAAAGAAAAAGTTGAGGTAGTAATGGGGATCAATACCTATAACGCAGGTGGTTTTTTTTTTAATTCCCTGCTGAAATAAATTGTTGTATTATTTTCTTTATAAACTAGAAGTCTTCTTTAACTGCTGTCTTTTATCTTTCCTTAATTCAGTTGAGTAACTTGTAATTGTTAGTATGTTCTAACAGCCTCCCCCATGAATACAAATATTTCCAAGGATAATTATAATTAAGATTTTTAGCATACAAAAAATGTACTAAAGTTTTCAAACAGTTGTGTCAATTGTGGTCCTGAATCAAATTTATGCTGAAGAATATGTGCATGACTCAACTCTGTTGGGAAAAATCCCACATTTAACTTTCCAAATGCTTAATGGTTGCTATTAGCAAAATAAATTAGTGTGCTAAGACATAAGATGGATATGACCAAGATTTCTTTTTCTTTAGAAGATTAATGCTTTTTTATTTAGGTGAATGAATGATTTAAGTTGTTTAAACTATAATGTCTGTTCTTCAAAATAATTGGATATATGAGAATTATCCAATTATTTAATATATTTAATCAAAATATAATTTGTTTTAATTATTTCTAGGGAAGTAGTATGCTGCTCAGAATTCACAAAAATTTAAAAAAACAATATTATTATTTTATCTATTTGCTGCCTCTAAACATTTAAGAAACAAAGCAAACAAGTTTCTCAGGTCAAATGAGTTACCTTAGCAAAATGTACCAAAGGGAAGGACATAATGAGGTAAAATAACACAAACAATTAACTTTCAAACATCGAGGCATTATTAGAATGTTATTGACTTTTCTGGGTATAATTAAGGTGTCAAAGGAAAACACATATTAAACTCATAGATCCTAAAATAATTTAGTTAATTTGCAATTTTGCCTCAAAGAGAAAGCATAAATGGTCTTTCCATTGGAATAACAAAACAAATGCCATTCTATTTATTTCTTAATGAATTTACAAAATTACACGAAATAAATTTTTAAGAGTTCATTTAGAAACAATTATCTAATGGTCTACATAAGGTAAAAACAGAGATACTATTTGGAGACAATATATTTTTGTTTCATTATATTTTAACTTTCTGAAAAAAGTTTCTACTTTATATTAAGATATTTCTTCAGGTTAAAGATATCTTTAGTAGATTATTAAATCAGACAGTTATCCTATAATCAATTATTGTATACATAAGAAACTTCAAATAAATTGCGTGGGGAAAGGACAGACATTATCCAGAGTAGATAGCAGAGGAGAAATTTACACAACAAATATTAAGGGACAAAGATGCTATTGGCATAGTCATTCTGATGGAATCAATAGAATTAAAGGATATAAACATATTGTCAAAACAAGTGAATGGAATTGTAAGAAGAAATAAGAAAATTGCATTGGCAGTACAGAGTGTAATTAAACTTGTGCTTACTCTATGACAAACATTTTCCAGATATATATTAGGGAAATTCACACGCAGAAACTTAAGTATATGTATAAGGATATTCACTGTAATGTTGTTTACAGGAATGAAAAATTGGATGTAATGAGAGATCCATTAATATAAGAAAAAGTAAAATATTGTGCAAGTACATTGTGGCATATTATGGTACCAGTTAGAACCTATGGGTTTATTAGAAGCTGGCAACATGACCAAATTTTAAAAATAAAATGAAAAATAATTATACAGCATAAGTTCTATAGTGACATAATTATTCAAATTACACACACATACACCACCATCACCTCTACTACCAGTCACACTGTATGTTTTCACAGTTATGTAGATATTCAAAGACATAGATCAGAAGCATTACAGTGGATCCACGTTGGAGTAATGGAATGAAAGTGAGATTTATAATGGAGCAAGAAAAAATGTATGAATATATTTATATCTATAGACATACTATAAACATATATAAGTGTATGTGCATATATAGAGAGATGGATATATTTGTAAAATAATTTATAGATATAATATAAACATATGTATGTGTGTATATATGTATGTATGTGTACATATGTATATACATGTATATATATGTGTGTGCGTATATATATGAACGAGAGAGAGAAGATAGAAGTCTTGAAAAGACTCTCTCCAATATCCATTTTTCCTTCTCTCTGAAAAACAAAATACTGATTTTGTTTAGGGCAACAATCACTTTAAAAAAATACATCACGGGCCGGCCCTGTGGTGTAGCGGTTAAGGGCGTGCGCTCCGCTGCTGGCGGCCAGGGTTCAGATCCTGGACGCACACTGACACACCGCTTCTCCGGCCATGCTGAGGCCGTGTCCCACATACAGCAACTAGAAGGATGTGCAGCTATGACATACAACTATCTACTGGGGCTTTGGGGGAAAAAATAAATAAATAAAATTTTAAAAAAAACAGTTTAAAAAAATATATCAAAATTCTAGGCTTCCTTTTTTTTTTTTTTTTTTTAATTTTAACATTTTTAATAACATGAAAATATGAAAATACTTAGGGATCAACTTCACAAAACATAGCAGAAAGAAACTGAAGATGACCTAAATAAATGGAGAGAGATGCTATGTTCATGAATTATAGAAATCAATATTGTTAAAATGTCATTTTTACATAAATTTATGTATAGATTCAATGCAATCCAAAATGAAATTCCAGCAGGCTCTTTTGGACAACTTGAGAAGCTGGTTATGAATTTATATGGACATTGAAAAGCGAAAACATCTTAAAGGGCAATGTTGGATGAATTACACTACCCGTTAGAGATTGTGAGAATAAATTGAAATATGTTCTTCAGCTCTGATATTGCATTTTAACACACACACTGCAAACATAAAGGTGGGCGATATGTTTAAATAACATACCATTTTAGAAACTGTTGAAGTAACTGGTAGTATTTAACCTGCAAGAGAAAAAGGTTTATTAAGGAGATCCAACAACTATATTAAAAAATATAAAGGGCTGTCATAATAGGAGAGAGAGTTGACTTATTCTGAGTAGCTTCAGAGGGAAGAGCCTGAAGATATAGGAGGCAGAGGCAGCCTTGGGCTTGGAACAAGGGGGAGCTTGCTAACACGGAACAGGCTGCTTTGTGAGATGTTGAACCCACCCTGGCTGGAGAAGTTCAAGCAGATGCTGGAAGCCACTTGTCATGTATGATCTGTTGAAACTAGATCAGTGTTTCCTAAAGTTTAGTCTGAGGTCTACTTGCATAGAGAAGTTGTTAAAAGTTTAAAATCTTGAGTCTCATTACAGACCACAAATTTGAATTTCTGGGGACAGGACCTGGGAATCTGCACTTTAACAACCTCGGCAGGTGATTTTTATATTCATTAAATTTGGAAATTGCTAGTTGAGATGACTCACAGGAATCCTTTTCAATTCAACGGATCTCTGATTCTCCCTTTCCTAAAGGTTTCCTATTTTGTCTCCATTTTGTTGGGTTGATGTGAGCGTCTTCCTATAATTTACAATTAATTCTGCATTCTAAACAACCCCATGGCAAACGAAACTTTGGGCAATGTTGATTAGTGGGATGACTCAAGGTGTTGTCATGCGTGTGAATATTATTATGGTAGAGCATCAAGACTGCATACCGATTGCTATCTCTGCTTTAATGCCAGGATTTCAGCAATCTGTGGAACCAGCTGTAGCCTAACATCCAGAAGGAAACACCAAAGGAATGGCCTCACCACAAGCGACATTGTGGCCATGACAGACTACCTTGGGCTGCTGTCCTGGCTTATTTTCAGTCACAAGTCTTGCCTAGAGAAATCTGCAAAGGAGGTCCCTATAGTTTGTGAACTTGGGGCTACCTCCATAAAAACAGTAACATTTTTTATTTTCAAGTTAAAAAAAAAACAAACAACTACTACCTGAAATCCAAATACAGTTTCACGGCAGGAAGAAACATACCATTTAGCTACATTGCATATACAATTACATTCTCTGTAAACATTATTTAAACCATCTCTATCCTCACATCATTCCTGGGTATACAACAGCCACAGAAAGGATAGGAGCTCTCCCACAAAAAAATTGGGGACAACTTTGCCACTAACTCAATTTTATATGCAGTTAAATAGTAGATGCATGCACATTTACTGTAGTTGGGTCTCTGGATGAATTAGTTCTTTTTATCATTATGAAATGACCTTCTTTACCTGTGGTAATACTCTGTCTTGAAGTCAACTTTGTCTGATACTGATGTGGCTATACCACTTTTCTTCTACTTAGTGTGCACATGGTATATCTTTCTCCATCCTTTAACTTACAACCTGTATCTTTATATAAAAAGTACCTCTCCTGTAAATAGCATATAATTGGGTCTTACTTGTCCCTCCACCCCAAGTCTGACAATTTCTGCCTCTTAATTGGAGTGTTTAATCCATTCAAACTTCATCTAATTATTGATGTAGTTGGGTTTAAGTCTACCATCTTTCTATTTATTATTTTTTTTTTTTTTTTTTTTATTTATTTTTTTTTTTAAAACTCAAAAATGTCTGTCTTTAATATAATTTTTCATTAACATACTGCTCTCAAAACATGTACCCTGGAAACTAGTCTCACGAGATATTTCTTGAAAAAAATGTTCAATGATTACATAAATTTAAGGAACATTGAAAACTATAACCATCTTTGGATACACATTAGTATTTTTTTTTTTTTCACTTTATAAATTTTTTGTTTATTGCAGTAACATTGGTTTATAACATTGTAAAAATTTCAGGTGTACATCATTGTACTTCTATTTCTGCATAGATTACATCATGTTCACCACCAAAATACTAATTACAACCCATCACCACACACATGTACCCAATTATCCCTTTCACCCTCCTCCCGCCCCCCTTCCCCTCTGGTAACCATCAATCCAATCTCTGTCCCTATGTGTTTGTTTATTGTTGTTATTATGTACTACTTAATGAAGGAAATCATACGGTATTTGACCTTCTCCCTCTGACTTATTTCACTTTGCATCATGCCCTGAATGTCCATCCATGTTGTCACAAATGGCTGGATTTCATCGTTTCTTATGGCTGAGTAGTATTCCATTGTGTATATATACCACAGCTTTTTTATCCATTCGTCCCTTGATGGGCACTTAGGTTGCTTCCAAGTCTTGGCTATCGTGAATAAGGCTGCAATGAACACAGGGGTGCATGTACCTTTGCAAATTGGTGTTTTCAAGTTCTTTGGATAAATACCCAACAGTGGAATAGCTGGATCATATGGTAGTTCTATCGTTGATTTTTTGAGGAATCTCCATACTGTTTTCCATAGTGGCTGCACCAGTTTGCACTCCCACCAGCAGTGTATGAGAGTTCCCTTCTCTCCACAACCTCTCCAACACATGTTGTTTCCTGTCTTGTTAATTATAGCCATTCTGACGGGCGTGAGGTGATATCTCATTGTAGTTTTGATTTGCATTTCCCTGATAGTTAGTGATTTTGAACATCTTTTCATGTGTCTGTTGGCCATCTGTATATCTTCTTTGGAGAAATGTCTGTTCAGGTCTTTTGCCCATTTTTTAATTGGGTTGGTAGTTTTGTTGTTGAGATGCATGAGTTCTTTATATATTTTGGAGATTAAACCCTTATCAGATGTATGGTTTGCAAATATCTTCTCCCAATTGTTAGGTTGTCTTTTCGGTTTGTTGGTGGTTTCCTTTGCTGTGCAGAAGCTTTTTAGTTTGATGTAGTCCCATTTGTTTATTTTTCCTATTGTTTCTCTTGCCCGGTCAGATGTGGTGTTTGAAAAGATGTTGCTAAGACTGATGTCGAAGAGCGTACTGCCTATGTTTTCTTCTAGAAGTTTCACAGTTTCAGGTCTTACATTCAAGTCTTTAATCCATTTGGAGTTAATTTTTGTGTATGGTGTAAGGTAAGGGTCTACTTTCATTTTTTTGCATATGGCTATCCAGTTTTCCCAACACCATTTGTTGAAGAGACTTTCTTTTCCCCATTGTATGTTCTTGGCTCCTTTGTCAAAGATTAGCTGTCCATAGATGTGTGGGTTTATTTCTGGGCTTTCGATTCTATTCCATTGATCTGTGTGTCTGTTTTTGTGCCAGTACCATGCTGTTTTGGTTACTATAGCTTTGTAGTATATTTTGAAATCAGGGAGTGTGATACCTCCAGCTTTGTTCTTTTTTCTCAGGATTCCTTTAGCTATTCGGGGTCTTTTGTTGTTCCATATGAATTTTAGGATTCTTTGTTCTATTTCTGTGAAAAATGCTGTTGGAACTTTGATAGGGATTGCATTGAATCTATAGATGGCTTTAGGAAGTATGGACATCTTAACTATGTTAATTCTTCCAATCCAAGAGCACGGAATATCTTTCCATTTCTTTGTGTCTTCTTCAATTTCTTTCAGAAATGTTTTATAGTTTTCGGTGTACAGATCTTTCACCTCTTTGGTTAAGTTTATTCCTAGGTATTTTATTCTTTTTGTTGCAATTGTAAATGGGATGGTATTCTTAATTTCTCTTTCTGCTACTTCGTTGTTAGTGTACAGAAATGCAACTGATTTTTGTATGTTGATTTTGTATCCTGCAACTTTACCATACTCGTTTATTACTTCTAAAAGTTTTCTGGTGGATTCTTTAGGGTTTTCTATATATAAAATCATGTCATCTGCAAATAGTGACAGTTTCACTTCTTCCTTTCCAATTTGGATCCCTTTTATTTCTTTCTCTTGCCTGATTGCTCTGGCTAGGACTTCCAATACTATGTTAAATAGGAGTGGTGACAGTGGGCATCCTTGTCTGGTTCCTGTTCTTAGAGGGATAGCTTTCAGTTTTTCACCATTGAGGATGATATTAGCTGTGGGTTTCTCATATATGGTCTTTATTATGTTGAGGTACTTTCCTTCTATACCCATTTTATTCAGAGTTTTTATCATAAATGGATGCTGGATCTTGTCAAATGCTTTCTCTGCATCTATTGAGATGATCATGTGATTTTTGTTCTTCATTTTATTAATGTGGTGTATTACGTTGATTGATTTGCGAATGTTAAACCATGCCTGCATACCTGGAATAAATCCCACTTGATCATGGTGTATAATCTTTTTAACGTATTGTTGTATGCGATTTGCTAGTATTTTGTTGAGGATTTTCGCATCGATGTTCATCAGTGATATTGGCCTGTAATTTTCTTTTTTTGTGTTGTCCTTGTCTGGTTTTGGTATCAGGGTAATGTCAGCTTCGTAGAATGAGTTAGGAGCTTCCCCCTCCTCAATTTTTTGGAAGAGTTTGAGAAGGATAGGTATTAAGTCTTCTTTGAATGTTTGGTAGAATTCACGAGGGAAGCCGTCTGGTCCTGGACTTTTATTTTTGGGCAGGTTTTTGATTACTGTTTCGATCTCCTTACTGGTGATTGGTCTATTCAAATTCTCTACTTCTTCTTGATCCAGTTTTGGAAGGTTGTATGATTCTAAGAATTTATCCATTTCTTCCAGATTGTCGAATTGGTTGGCATATAGTTTTTCATAGTATTCTCTTATAATCTTTTGTATTTCTGAGGTGTCTGTTGTAACCTCTCCTCTTTCATTTCTTTTTTTTTTTTTTTTTTTTTTTTTTTTTTTTTTTAAAGATTTTATTTATTCAGTTTTTTCCCCCCAAAGCCCCAGCAGATAGCTGTATGTCATAGGTTCACATCCTTCTAGTTGCTGTACGTGGGACTCGGCCTCACGCTGGACGGAGAAGCGGTGCCTCGGGGCGCACCCGGGATCCGAACCCGGGCCACCAGCATCAGAGCGCGCGCACCCAACCGCTAAGCCACGGAGCCGGCCCTCCTCTTTCATTTCTGATTTTACTTATTTGTGCCTTCTCTCTTTTTTTCTTGGTGAGTCTAGCTAAAGGTTTGTCTATTTTGTTGATCTTTTCAAAGAACCAGCTCTTGGTTTTATTAATTTTTTCTATTGTTTTTTTGGTCTCTATTTCATTTATTTCTGCTCTGATTTTTATTATTTCCCTTCTTCTACTGATTTTGGGCTTTGTTTGTTCTTCTTTTTCCAGTTCCTTTAGGTGCATTGTTAGATTGTTTATTTGAGCTTTTTCTTGTTTGTTGAGATAGGCCTGTATTGCTATAAACTTCCCTCTTAGAACCGCTTTTGCTGTATCCCATAAATTCTGGCATGTCGTATTGTCATTTTCATTTGTCTCCAGGTATTTTTTGATTTCTTCTTTGATTTCTTCATTAACCCAGTCGTTGTTCAGTAGCATTTTGTTTAATCTCCATGTATTTGTGGCTTTTCTGATTTTCTTCCTATAGTTGATTTCTAGTTTCATACCTTTGTGGTCAGAAAAGATGCTTGGTATTATTTCAATCTTCTTAAATTTATGGAGACTTGTTTTGTGGCCTAATATGTGATCAATCCTGGAGAACGTTCCATGTGCATTTGAAAAGAACGTGTATTCTTCGGTTTTTGGATGGAATGCTCTGTATATATCTACTAGGTCCTTCTGTTCTAGTGTGTCATTTAAGGCCAATGTTTCCTTATTGATCCTCTGTTTGGATGATCTATCCGTTGGTGTAAGTGGAGTGTTAAAGTCCCCTACTATTATTGTGTTACTGTCTATTTCTGTTTTTATGTCTGTTAATAATTGCTTTATATATTTAGGTGCACCTACATTGGGTGCGTAGATATTTACAAGTGTTATATCCTCTTGTTGGATTGTTCCCTTGATCATTATGTAATGCCCTTCTTTGTCTCGTTTTACAGTTTTTGTTTTAAAGTCTATTTTGTCTGATATGAGTACTGCTACCCCAGCTTTCTTTTCATTGCCATTTGCGTGGAGTATCTTTTTCCATCCCTTCACTTTCAGTTTGTGAGTGTCTTTAGGTCTGAAGTGTGTCTCTTGTATGCAGCATATATATGGGTCTTGTTTTTTATCCAGTCAGCCACCCTATGCCTTTTAATTGGAGCATTTAGTCCATTGACGTTTAACGTAGCTATTGATAAGTATGTACTTACTGCCATTTTTAACTTTTTTTTTTCCTCAGTGTTTTAGTAGTCCTTCTCTGTTCCTTACTTCTTCTATACAGAATTGATGGTCACTTTAGTTTGACCTCTGTCTGAAAGCTGTACTCTTTAACTACCCTCCTCCCTCCTTTTATGTTTTTGATATCATATCCAACCTCGTTTTTGTGCATTTGTATCCATTACGTTCTAATCGTGGAAATAGATAATTTTTCCTATTTGTGGTCTTCTCTTTTCCCCTTAAATCAGTCCCTTTAACATTTCTTGTAACACTGGTTTCTTGGTGACAAACTCCTTTAATTTTTGCTTATCTGGGAAAATTTTGATCTCTCCTTCCAATTTGAACGATAACCTTGCTGGGTAGAGTATTCTTGGCTGTAAGTTTTTTCCTTTTAGCACTTTAAATATATCATGCCATTCTCTTCTAGCCTGTAAGGTTTCTGCTGAGAAGTCAGCTGATAGCCTTATGGGGTTTCCTTTGTATGTAACTTGACATTCTCTTGCGGCTTTTAGGATTCTCTCTTTATCTTTAATTCTGGACATTTTGATTATGATGTGTCTTGGTGTGGGCCTCTTTGGGTTTATCTTGTTTGGGGCTCTCTGTGCCTCCTGTACCTGGATGTCTGTTTCCTTCCTTAGGTTAGGGAAGTTTTCATCTATTATTTCTTGAAATAGATTCTCTGCCCCCTTGTCTCGCTCTTCTCCTTCCGGGACACCTATAACACGGATGTTAGTGCGCTTGATGTTGTCCCAGAGGTCCCTTAGACTGTCCTCACTCTTTTTAATTCTTTTCTCTTTTACCTGTTCACCTTGGGTAATTTCTTCTAGTCTTTCTTCCAGCTCACAGATCCGTTCTTCTGTATCCTCTACTCTGCTTTTGAGTCCCTCTAATGAGTTTTTCATTTCCAGTATTGTATTCTTCATTTCTGATTGGTTCTTTTTATATCTTCCATTTCTTTGTTGACATTCTCACTGAGTCCATCTATTCTTCTCCCCAGATCAGTGAGCATCCTTAACACTCTTAGTTTGAACTCTCTGTCGGGTAGGTTGCTCATTTCTGTTTCACTAAGTTCCTTTTCTGGGGTTTTGTCCTGTTCCCTTACTTGGAATGTATTCTTTTGCCTCTTCATTTTGCCTCTTTCCCTGTGCTTGTGTCTACGTATTATGTAGGTCAGCTACGTCTCCTGCTCTTGGATAGGTGACCTTATGTAAGTGATGGCTTAGGAGGCTTCCAGTGTGCTTCCCTCAGTTCTCAATGTTCCAGGGGTGACCCCTATGTGGGCTACGTGTATCCTTCTGCTGTGGCCTGTTTGCTCTCCCTGTAGGCGCCCAGGGAGGCTGAGTTATGCTCCTGGCCAGCTGTTGTAATGCTCAGCTGCTTGTAGTTGTTGTGGGCCCTTCAGTCTCTTTATCAGCTGTGTGGAGCCCCAGCACCGTTGGCTGCAAGTTCTAATACCACATTTGTGTTGCAGTATTTCTTTTAAGTGAGTAGGCCCCCAGCGTGGCAGGTTGTTAGGCTCAGGGCCTTAGAATTGCTGTAAACCTCTAGCCTATTAGGTCTCTTGTCAGCTCTCTGAGGATTGCAGCTGGGTGGGGCTGGCCTCAGGCACAGGAGCACCCAATTGTTTCAGGTTTTGGAAGGTGGAGCAAACCTCCTATGTGGGTCTTTGAGAAGTACAAGTCTTCTGTGGCTGAGAAGCCCTGCCGCCCACAGGTCCACACACACAGTCAACACAGTCCTGCCCCGTGTGAGCGCCCCGACCTCCCCAAGTGGACCCAGTCTCTCCACGGCGGGAGCCCCACACACTCTGCCACCGCCCCACACTCTCCACCCGCTCCTTGTGCACACCCTGCCCCGCTCAAGTCAGCTCAGTTGCCAGGCTGCAGAGAATCCAGTCACCAATCTATGCAGGCCCACACGTTGCCTGAGAGCTTGTTGTTGGGTGGGGCCAGTCTCTAGGGTGGGCTGCCTGCCCTGGCTGAGCTGGATTAAATCGGTGCTCTAGCGGGTGGAGCAGACCCTGGGCTAGCAGGTCTCAGGGAGAACTCCAATGGCGTCTGTGTCAGCTCGCTCACACCAGGCCACAACAATGGCCGCCGCCAATGTCCCAGTCCCTGGAGAGGTCTCACCCCTCACCGAGATGCACTCAGGGCCTATTAGGTGAGTCTCTTGTCACCGAAGCACTGTGCACCTTTCTTTCTGGTGATTTTAGGATGCTTTCTGAAACGGGTGAGTTTGTGCGCGGGCCCTTTAAGAGCCAGTTTTAGTTTCTTTGTGAACCGGGTTTTCTGGGGGTACTCCCCAATGCTTTAGTAGCAGGCACAGTCAGATATTATGCCGCTGGTCTCGATTGTGCTGGGTCCACAAAATGCCCACAGCGGGGGCGCTCCCCGGCTCAGGGCCCCGCGCCTCCAGGGAGGCTGCGTACCTGTGAGCTGCTCCCGTCAGCCGTGAAGCTGGCGGCTTGTGAAGGTGGCGTTTTTCCTCTCCAGAAGGGAGTCTCTGCCTCTTCTACCCCAGTTAGGATTGTCCGTTGTTGCAGGAGTTCCTCTTATCCAGTTTTCAGTTCTGTCTCAGGGGTAATTTTTCCACGAGTAGTTGTAAATTGGCTGTGTCCACGGGAGGAGGTGAGTTCAGAGTCTGCCTACGCCGCCATCTTGACTCCGCCTCTAGGCTTCCTTATAGCTAGAGCTGGACATGTGACCCAGTGTTGGACAATGGGATATAAATAAATAAAGTTGGAGGAAAGAATGTCCTGGAAAGTATTTTTTTAAAGGGACTAGTTTGACAGGCTTCATCTCTATAACTTTTGCCCTTTCTCCTTTCCCCTTCTTCTTTCTAGAACAGAGATCTGGTGCCTGCCATAGGCAGGTGATGACAGAGATGGAAGATAGAAGCATGCTTGATTTCTTATCTTGAGACTTCTTATTATGTAAACCCTCCCCCCACCACACATTATTTGAATGACCATTAGTTTGAGATGAAATAAGAAATGATTACCCCAGGCTTCTAAATCTGAGATAAGGCAAAACTACCTTCATTGATGTCGAACATTTGAATGTTTCAAACGGTTTTGATAAAATACACTTAAGAGACATTCTAATATATTCTCTGAAGTAATCTCAATGAATGCAGTTACAAAGGAATGAAATAGGCTTATCTATTTCATAAAATTCTTTACTGGATTTTAGCTTTCAATACTGTTATAGGCATTAAATACAAATCACGCATTCGTAGCGTGTTGTCCCTGTTTGCCACGTTGGAGTCCATGTGCTTTCTGCACTTCTGAGTGTGAAGTGCATTGTTTTTTTTGCCTCTGAGATTCAATTATGTAGAATTTTATTTTATAGGAAATGATGAGATAAAATTAAAAATTCATTTTATATTTGATCTGAAATATAAGAGGTTCTTGAGGTCCTATCCCATCTGGGAACCAAACCAATCTAGCCGATTATTAAATATTTCATTATGGAAATATATGACTTTTTTGGATATGTGTAAACACTACCTCTATTAACTCACTACATCCAGAAGATGGTGTTCACGTTGGCTTGTATACTGAAGGCAGTCTTTCCCTAGCCTCCACAACCAATTCAAGGGCTCTTGCTTATCTGTCATGCTCTCAACTTGTCCATTTATCCAAGAACAAGGTCCCTATTACTTTTTCTTTAATTGCTTAGGGCTCTGACTATAACATCAGCTCCATAATATTTTGTTACAATCTTACATTCACGTCTAGGTTTGTGGTTTTAGAATATGTTTAGAATACAAGGCACTGCTTGTCAGGCCATGCTGTGGCGGCGTCCCATATAAAGTGGAGGAAGATGGGCACAGATGTTAGCCCAGGGCCAGTCTTCCTCAGCAAAAAGAGGAGGATTGGCATGGATGTTAGCTCAGGGCTGATCTTCCTCACAAAAAAATAAATAATTATAAAGTCATCAGCCTGAAACCCAAAGCTTATCAACTGTCCCCAATGCCACCATTTCAACCAAGCTTATACAGCCTCCACTCCAGGCAAGCTAATTTGCTTACAGTTTGTCTTTAAAAAAAAAAAAAAGAATACATTTCTCCCTAGGACCTAATCCTGCATGTCAATTGTTAGTTGCCTGCTCTGCTTTGTTTGGCTAAATCCTTGGACCTTCCAATTGATATGTATCTTGAGTAATTGTAGTAGATTGAACTATTGGTCCTAATTCTTCCCTACTCCCTCTATCCATGTTCTTTGACAGCTAATTTCACAGTTCCTTTTTATTTATTTATTTATTTATTTATTTTTATTTTTTTCAGGTTTTGGAATCAACATTTTATATATATTTTTTTAAATTTTTTGTTTATTGCGGTAACATTGGTTTATAACATTGTAAAAATTTCAGGTGTATATCATTATACTTCTATTTCTGCATAGATTACATCATGTTCACCACTCAAATACTAATTACAACCCATCACCACACACATGTACCGAATTATCCCTTTCACCCTCCTGCCTCCCCCCTTCCCATCTGGTAACCACCAATCCAATCTCTGTCTCTATGTGTTTGTTTATTGTTGTTATTATCTACTACTTAATGAAGGAAATCATACGGTATTTGACCTTCTCCCTCTGACTTATTTCACTTTGCATAATACCGTTCCTTTTACTAGTGATGGCAAGTACTTCCCAGCCCCTTGACTTGGGGCTCTGCCATGTGACTTGCTTTGGGGAGTAGAACACGGTCAGAAGGAATAATATGCATTTCCAGTCTAGGCCTTAAGATGCAGCCTGTGTTTCTACTTGCCTTCTTGTGCCTCTGTCAACGCTATAAGAGGAACTTCCCCTGGAAGCCCAACAGAATAGATTAGCTAAGTCCTAACCAACCGACAAATGCATGAAATAAATGTCTTTTACTGCATGCCGCTGAGATGTTGTAGTTGTCTGTTATGCAGTAAAAGCTAATCAATATGGTAATACTAGTTTTTCTTGCATTTTTTTCCATTGGCTATTGGGGCTTCAGACGTAACTTCTGACACAGCTAGTTCTTTAGGGGATGCACATGCAGAAGAGCTTGAATTCATCTGGTCAGGCCTAAGAGAAGTTCAGATATGTGTGGTGTTTAGAAGTCAGGCCGAACCTTATTAATCTGCAAAGATGTCTTTGATATCAAAGTCCTTGGTTGCAAGCAAGAGAAAGAGATTTTGAACAAATTAAAAAAGCAGAAATGTGTTGGAAGGTATCTAATTGATTAGAGAATCTGTGGGAAATCTTGAGAACCTGCATCAAAAATTGACAAAAAGCATGGTGGCTGGGCAGCAAGGAACAGAGCCATTATCACATCCCAGAAAAAATATGATTATGATGCTATTGTGAACACCACCAATACAGAACGCTGCGGGGACAATAAAGGCTGACTCTGAAGACACAATCCCTCTATTCGTACATTTTTGAAATACTCCTTTGAGATTCAAATTTCCAGACTGGACTCCTAATTGGCCTCGTCTAGTCCACATGCCTGAATTCTGGATGCCTGTGAGAGAGAAGGGCCTGTGTGTGTTGAAGGGGAAGGGGTGGGGGAGATTTGGAGCCTCAAACTTCTGTGGTGGAAAGTGGAGACCTACCTTCTGCCCCAAATTATACAATAGTGGAAGGATGTTCAAAATACAAAGGATGTTCAAATGTGGGGTATTAAACAACAACCACAGCAATGAATGATTTCTGCAATATTCCTGAGGAATCACATTTAACCAAAGTAAAAGAACTGAAGCAAGACATATGGGAATCAGGAAAAGAGATCAAGTGGTATCACAATTTGGCAGGGTAAAGTAGGCGCAGAGCCAAACAACAAATGAAGTGTCAAATCAGGACTGTCCTAGAAAAAAATGAGGTACAGATGGATTAAAAAATATTTTCGGGACTTCATGTTATGAACTTGTGGCCCTTCTTCCTGAAGATCCCTCAGATGACAGTGACTTTGTTATGCATGTACCCTGCCATTAAAGTGACCAAGCCACCCCCACCCACTGTGGACTCCCATATATTTTTCAGAGGATTACAGAACCCTGGCCAAACCTGTAATCAGACTCCATGAACAGCAGCATTTAGTACTTAGCAGCCAAGATGAGAGCTATTCCACTCCTTCACGAGGCGCTCACACTTAATTTTTCCTCACTAAAAGATTCTTAGCATGGTTAATAAAATAAATCTAACCTTGTTCATAGAGGGTATAAACACATGCACAATTACTCTGTATGTAAGTTTCTGCAGTACCATTTTGATGTGCTGACAGTTTCTAATGAAGGTGGTATTTATCTGGAATCACTCTAAATTGAGGCTTAATCAATTCTCTTTTTAAAGAAAAAAGCTCATTGATTAGGGGCTCACAGATTCTTAAAACCAAAAGAGAGATAAAAACTTACTTCTTTTCACAGAAGAAACTTCTGAGGCCAGTGGAACTTTAATGGTTGACAATTGTTAGATAGTAAATAAGGGGCAGATGTGGGATTAAAACCAAACTCTCCTTATTGCTTCTCCAATAAAAATGTTTCCTTTTCAGGTAGACAGCATGTATTTTGCATGTTGTTGTTGTTCGAATTATTTATAGCAGGAGTCAAAAACTCAGCTCTAGAGGGGCCAATGAGGTCATATAAATGAGTGAAGAGGAACAATGAAAATGTGTAGATGTGTATTGTGTGAATGGTAGTGCAAACTGGAAAGCCAGCACCCTATCTAAAGAGGTTGCCTCTACAGTGCATGACACAAGTGGCCACATGTGGTTTTTTATTTCAAACATCTCTATTTTTTTTTTTTTTTTATTGCAGTAACATTGGTTTATAACATTGCAAAAATTTCAGGTGTACATCATTGTACTTCTATTTCTGCATGGACTACATCATGTTCACCACCAAAATACTAATTACAACCCATCACCACACACATGTACCAAATTATCCCTTTCACCCTCCACCCTCCCCCCTTCCCCTCTGGTAACCACCAATCCAATCTCTGTCCCTATGTGTTTGTTTATTGTTGTTATTATCTACTACTTAATGAAGGAAATCATACGGTATTTGGCCTTCTCCCTCTGACTTATTTCACTTTGCATTATACCCTCAATGTCCATCCATGTTGTCACAAATGGCTGGATTTCGTCGTCAAACATCTCTATTTTTAAAAGTTGTTTTTAAAATAAAAAGTGAACATGATGAAGGCCAGATAAGAGCCATCTGGGAGATGAATTTGGTCTGCAGGCTACCAGTTTGTAATTGCTACTTATACCATCTACTAAACAATCATAGGGAATAATATCAATATCATTCATTGACTTTAAAAACAAGAAATATTCAGCATCACTGCCCTTAGTGCAAGAACCTATTGAAAGAAAATAAAACGAAATATGCTTTTAAAATCTTCTAAATCAATTAGTATAAAAATTGATTTGTCACTATTAAAGTATATTCATTTAAGGTCTACAGAAACTACTATCTATGTAAAATGTTCACTTTAATATGAACAATGGTAGAGACAATTCATCTCATCAGAAACAATCTTAAGAAAATGTCACTTGCAACAGGTGATCAATACATTCACATTAACTTTGATAATGAATCCATTAAATTCATGCATGAAATGTAGACGTCTCCTTAGCTTTTGATATAATTGTGTACCTTATCAATTTCTTCACTAATAATTCAGTGTTGATTAATTGACTGGTAGTTGCTCTCAGAATTAGTCATTGATTATCATGATACAATGATGCCACTGACAAGTAAAGGTCCTTAAACTAGTAGATGTGGTGGCCCTGTTGCAGAAAATTTAACATTCAGTTGAAATGACAAAATAAAGTCATTTCCTATTCTTTATCTAGTTGACTAATTTGTCAATGAAACCTAGTTTTCTTGGGCTTTTAATCATATTTAGAAAATATTTTTAGTATGATCTTATATATCAACATAAAGTTTGTACTGTGTTTTTGTACAATGTTGGTACAATGTTTTTAAATCCCTCCCACCCAGGAAAAAAAACCCAAATGATAATATGTGTTCTATGAAAAATAGAATTTATGTTTACAAAGTTTGGGAGATGTTGCATCCTAAATTCCTCTGGTAGAGGTTCATTTTGCAAAACAGTATGCTAAAGATTCTGAAGTTTTCCCACAATGAATCCTATCTTATCTTATTTAACATAATATTTTTCAAGTTTATTTGAGCAAGAAGTCATTTTTTTCCTTGATTTTGAGCAAAACAATTTGCAGAAGGCTGACTCAGAAAGTAAACGACTTGCCCAAGGTTACACAACTGATTAAAATCAGATTTAAAAATATATGTAAGATTTTCTGGTTCCTACAATATTTTGTAAAAGACATTTTAGGACTAATTATGTGGATTTTTTTTCCCTCAGTCCTGGTGGATAATAAAGGAAAATGTCTTAATCATACTACAATTCCTTTGTCAGAAGCAGGTAAATTTGTAATATCCACCATTTCATCTATTTTACTTCATCAGAATTTCCATGAGTGCTAAAGATGGAATTTCCATAAAGTTAATATTTTCAAGGGAAATAAATTGTGAATGGCTGACAAAATAAAAGCTGACCTATAAATTTTCAAATGTAATTAGACTTGTGTAAAAAACTCAATAGTATAGAAAACGGTAAAAAAATAAAGTAAAATTTAAAAAGTGAAAGCATCTCTCCACTCCATCCTCCACCACCAGAGTTATGCACATTGCCCAAGAGGGCACAGCTGGATTCCAATTGACTCCCAAACTCTCTAAAGAGACTCCCTTCTTTGAGGTCACAACTGTTTCTCCAGATCTAAGTAGGATGTGAAACAATTGTAGGACACCATTTCTCCAGCTGCCTATACCTCTTACACAGCATTGAGGAAACCAGAATTTTTCCCGCTTCCATCCAGTCCATGCTCTTTACTTTTGTTTCATTTTTGTTTGTTGTCTGGTTATTTATTCATTTATTCCTGCATTCATGGCACAGCAAAGCATTTTCTAATCCTTTGCATTAGAAGACACTTGAGGGCTTATGTGGCTCTGCCCCCAGCTCCCAGCTATAAAAGACAGCAGGTTAGCCTTTTGTTGTTCCTTAGACCCAGAGATCAGGCAGGTTTCTCATTTCTTGAAAGGCGGCCCCATCCCTTCAAGACTATGCATCAGGACTCAGTGAGGATCATCAAACACACATCCATCCGTTTCTTTTTTATTTTTCCCTATATTCTTTTGAAAACTTTGTATAGAAGTATTTTTACAGACATAGACACAAAAGTTCACAAATTATAAGTGTGCAGATACATAAGTTTTCACAAACTAAATATAATTTGGCAACTAGCGCAAGATTTGAGAATATTATCAGCTTCAGAAAGCGCCCCCTTGGTCTCAGCTGTAATCACTGTAACCACAGGCCCATTTAGAGCCAGTTTGAACAGACCTCATCTCCTATCAACAAAGTGATTAAGGATTGTCTTTCAGAAAAACTGCAAAGTCAAGCAGCCAGGGCATGCGCAAAAGAAGAAATCATGACCTGAAACGACCTCAGAACCAAAGGGCCTCCTTCTACGAAACCCAAGGACCAGGACGTGTCGGGAACTTGAAAGCCAGACTAGTATCAGAAGCAAGGGGTCCCTCATTAAGGAAAATTCGGTGTTAAAATTCCTTCCCAATTTCATCTTAGAAGTTTAGAACCTCATCATACATGTTTAAAACCTTACCATAAATACCTGAAGCCCACCAATCGAAACCTGTCCCACTAGCGTTTCCGCGTGCCAACCTGTTCTCCCTAACCTCTTAAATTTTGTCCCAAATCCTGAATCGGAGAGACAGATCTGAGGGCACACGCCCCCTGTCTCCCTGGAGATCGATCTTGCAGATAAAAAAGCTGATTTCTCCCCCCAAAGCTGGTGCCATTATTAATTAGCTCATTTACGCGCATAGGGCAGAGAACCCCAATTTTGTGTGGTAATATCGCTATCACCTTTTCAAAAGTAACTACTACTGTGATTTCTAACACTACAGATAAATTTTGCATGTTCTAGAACTTAATAAAAATGGAAGAAGACAGTATTGTACTCTTTCTTGACCTATTTATAACTCAACATTATGTTTCTGTTGCATGAAAGTAAAATTCGTTTATTCTCATTTTATTAAAATACTTCAAATTATCTATCCATTCTGGTGTTGATGGACATTTAGTGAGATCCAGTTTTTGTCTATTATGAATAGTGTGGCTTTGAACCTTCTATACATGTGTTTGGGTGAGCATATAAATGCAGTTCCGATGGGCTATAGCAAGAAATGTAATTTCTGGGTCACAGATTTGGATTATTGTCTAGGAGTTTTCCAAAGTGGTCATTCCAATTCATAATCCTATCAACAGTGCATGAGAGTTCCAGTCTGCACATCTTCACACTTAGTGGATGTTAGAAGCAGAAGCACTGGGAATATGCATGTGGGTGTGTATATGTACGAATAGGTAGAGCTATATCTCCCCCATCTCCATCTCTATCTCTATCTAATATATATATACTTTGTTAAAGGGTTGACTCGACCCCTTAACTTCTAAAATCTGATTAAGCAGTTTCTATTTACTGCTGTCTTCGTGTGCCATGCTGAAGCTTGGTGGTGTGGCTGTCCTGCAGAAGCTAGGGCCTTTGTTGTAGAAGTAAACACACCTGTCCCAAGAGTCACAGAAGTTGAAGGAGAATCTAGTGAAAGGTGGAACACTTTTAGGCCAAGCCACTGCTTTATGGCATGAAGGTGAATCAGCAGATCAGTGACGACACGTGTGAGCTATGAAACGGCTGTTGCTTCATATCCAACCCCCAAATCTCACTCAAGAAGAACTTTTATAGTCCACCTTACCCCGAAACAAACATGAAAATGAAGTCTGGGGGGCCGGCCCCATGGCATAGCGGTTTAGCACGCGCGCTCCGCTGCTGGTGGCCCGGGTTCGGATCCGGGCGTGCACCGACGCACTGCTTGTTGGGCCATGCAGTGGCGGTGTCCCACATAGAGTGGAGGAAGATGGGCACGGATGTTTGCTCAGGGCCAGTCTCCCTCAGCAAAAAGAGGAGGATTGGCGTGGATTTAGCTCAGGGCTGATCTTCCTCGCAAAAAAAAAAGAAAATGAAGTCTGGGAGATGGGATTCAGCCTGGACAAGTTGACACATTACAGAGCTATGAAATTTGATATTGTCACTCATTTTTATTTTAGCCGTGCTAGTGACTGTATGATTGTATCAAATTGTCATTTGCCCATTCTTTACACTTTTTTTTGTCTTTCTCACTTTGATTTTTTACATATTTGGATTTCTATCTCACTCTCTATCTTTAATGTATATGTATAGCCAATATCTCTCTCATTCTATGTACTGCCTTTTCACACTTTCAATGGTTTCTTTTGATTAATAGAAGTTTTTCATTCTAATGAAGTTCAAGCTATCAATTCTTTATTTATGCTTGGCACATTTTTGTCGCATTTAAGACCTCCCTCACCTACTCAACACCATTGATTGGCTTTTTTCACTTAGTAATATGCATTTCAATTTCATTCATGTTTTTCATGGCTTGATAACTCATTTCTTTTTAGCACTGAATAATATTCCATCATCTGAATGTAACACAGTTTATTCATTCATTCACCTACTGAAGAACGTCTTGGTTGCTTCCAAGTTTTGGCAATTATGAATAAAGCTGCTATAAACATCTGTATATAGGTTTTTATGATTTTTCAATTCATTTTAGTAAATACTAAGGAGTGCAACTGCTGAATCATATACTGGTAAGAGTATGCTTAGTTTATAAGAAACTGCCAAACTATCTTCCAAAGTGGCTGTACCATTTTGCATTCCCACCAGCGATGAATGAGAGTGCCTATTCCACATCCTTGCAAGGCTACATGTTGTATGATTCCAACTATATGACATTCTGGAAAAGGCAAAGCTATGGAGACAGTAGAAAGATCAGTGGTTGCCAGGGGTTGAGGGGGATAAGGAATGAATAAGCAGAGCACAGAGGATTTTTAGGGCAGAGAAACTATTATGAATAATACTACGATTGTGGATACATGTCATTATACATTTGTCCAAACCCACAGAGAATGGACAACGCCAAGAGTGAAGCCTAATGTAAACTGTGGACTTTGGGTGATGATAACGTGTCAGATGTAGGTTCATTGATGATAACAAATGTACCACTATGGTGCAGAATGTTGATAGTGGGGGAAGTTGTTAGTACGTGGGGGCAGTGGGTATATGAGAACTCTTTGTACTTTCCATTCAATTTTGCTATGATCCTAAAACTTTTCTAAAAAAGATAAATTCTGTTAAAAAAATAAATAAGAGCATTCTTTGCCCACTGCATAGTAATAGTATCATCACAAATCATGTGACCATATATGTGGGCATCAGCTTTTGGCTCTCAGTTCTCTCCTTTTAGTGTATTTTATGTCATTGCATCAGTAGTGTGCTGTTTTAATTACTATAGAATTATAATAGGTTCTCGCTAGCTGGTCTGTAGCTTCCTGCTGTTACACATGATAGCTGAGGGGAGTAATTTAGAGATACTCTCTGTCAGATTATCAATCACATTTATTCTTATTTGCTGAGAAGTTTTTGTTTAGTTGTTTTTGTTCTTTTTTTTGCTTTGAGGAGTGGTTGTTGAATTTCACCAAATGTATTTCTCCATATATTGAGATATTTAAATAATTTTCCTTCTTTTTTCTGTTAATGTGAATTATGTTCATTGATCTTAGAAATTGAATCCTCCCTTGCTTAAATCACACTTGGTTGGTATTTCTGTTCTTCTACATCACTTTTAAGTTTCATTTTCTGTTATATCTCTAACTTCTTGAGTTAATTGCTTAAATCATTGTGTTTTCATATTTCACTGGATTCAATTTTCTAATATTTTGCTGAGGACTTTTGCATTTATATTCATGAGACAGTCTGCTCTAATTTAGTCTTTCTTGTTACATCCTTGCCAGGTTTGGCATTGGTTTTTTTCCTTATGAGTATTTCTAGGAATTTCATCTATTTTATTATTCTTTTAAAGAGCCATAGCTTGACTTTTAGATTTTCTTTATTGTACTTTTTTTGATAATTTATATTCTTACCTTTATTATTTTTTTCCTTTTACATTCTATTAGATGTAATTTGTTGTTCTTTCCCTAGCTCTTGAGTTGGAAACTTAGAAAATTTTATTTGTTTTCTAATTTATACATTTAAAGCTCCTTATGAGCAATGTGTTAGCTGCATCCTATAATGTTGATATAGCTTGTCTTCATTGAGATTAAAGTGTTTTCTAATTTTCATTTTGACATTTCTCTTTGGCTGTGGATAATTTATAAGTACATTGTTTAATTTCTTGGTAGTTGGGGGGATATTCTAGTTATTTTGTTATTAATTTTTAATTTAACTCCACTCTGGTAAGAGAACATAATATAAATGATTTCCATCTTTTAAAATTTGTTGAGGTTTTCTTCATGTGTCACCATACGGACAATTTTGGTAAATGGTCCTTGGGCATTTGAAAATAATGTGAGTTCTCAGGCTACTGGAGACAGTATATTATACAGTGCAATTTGCTGATATATTTTTTAGATCTTCTAATCTTCTATAGCCTAGAAGATTTATAATTTAGTTTTTGTTTGTCTGTTTATTGTAATCCGGTATTTAGTGAGGTTTGCTAATGTCTTCTAATTTAATTATGCATTTGTCGATTTTTTCCTTTTAATTCTGCTGATTTTTGTTTTATGTATACTTTGAAATTACACTATTGAATGCAAGCAGATTGTTATATTGTTATATTGTCTTTTTCTATCGACTCATTTATCATCATGCAAAATTCTTATTCATCTCCAGTAATTCTTTCTTACCTGAAGCTTACTTTTTCAAATAGTAGTAAAGCTACCCCCATGTTTGTTTTGTTTGCTCAATTTTACTAATATATCTTCTTTCATCCTTTTATTTTCAATATTTTTGTGTCCTTATCTTTTTTTTTTTTTTTTTTTGTGAGGCAGATCAGCCCTGAGCTAACATGCATGCTAATCCTCCTCTTTTTGCTGAGGAAGACCGGATCTGAGCTAACATCTATTGCCAATCCTCCTCCTTTTTTTTTCCCCAAAGCACGAGTAGATAGTTGTGTCATAGTTGCACATCCTTCTAGTTGCTGTATGTGGGACGCAGCCTCAGCATGGCTGGAGAAGCGGTGCCTCGGTGCGAGCCAGGGATCCGAACCCGGGCCGCCGGTAGCGGAGCGCGTGCACTTAACCGCTAAGCCACGGGGCTGGCCCATGTGTCCTTATCTTTAAGGTGTGTCTCTTCTAGGCAGTTTAAGCTGCACAGAAGGCTTTTTTTTTTGTTGTTTGTTTTATTTTTTTCTCCCATCCAGCCCTGTGTAACTACCAAAAGCTCTGTTGGGTTTTCTCTGTCTCTCAGACACAGTCATCTTCCTGGGTCAAGCCCAGAATTTCAGCTTCTAGGCAAGGCAAAGGATTAATAAATGTACCCAGGGACAGCAGAAGAGATTCAGATCAACAACGAAAGACTCTCTAGAATTTTCCTTTCTATAGATATAGTTGATTCTGCAGATCTCTATCTGTATGTACATATATATGTGTGTGTGTATATATATGATTTTTACCCATATATGGATATATATGTGTGTGTATGTGTATATGGTTTTTTGATATTTATTTGGCTTTTCAGGTTGTTTTCAGCAGAAGTGTTATCCTCTGTCAACTACTCCATCCTACCTGAACACAGAGATCAGCATGATTTTTAAAGATATTTCCAATTATTATATATAATGATGTCAATAAAGAATTTTAATATTAGGGCTCTTATATTAGTCTAGCAAAAGAATTTTTCATGGGAAAGACTTATAGCCAATGGTAAGTGAATGATTGCTGGTTGCTAGATTTCAGAGAAAGTTAGCAATAACTGAATGATAAGTGGTCTATTTCTACAGTTGCATCATATTTGCTAACTTTCAAGAAAATTATTACCATTGTTATTGACATAAGAAACTCTTACATGTTTCTTTCAGTTGTTAATACAATATTTTGATTCTGAAAAAAACTTGCAAAAACAAACAAAAAAATATGTGGCATGTTTCTCTGTATTTTGAGGATTTAACGGTCCAAAATGAATAAAACTTTTTGATGTCTTTTTTCAATAATATTAGGTGATGTTTTATATCGTAACTAAGTAGTGTTAACTGCTATCACTCTTCAGAAAGGTAGAGAGACCATATACTACCAGTGATACAAGGATCACCTTATAGATTCAGAAAAAGCCCAGATTTCTTCCATGAGAATTGTTAAATAATCTAAAGAAAATTTCAGACAGGATTCAATTGCTAAAGAAAACTCACAGGCGCCAAAATGACATCGCTTATGAATCTTTGGTTTAGCTCAGGGGAAGGATACAGTACAGTAACAGCATTAAAGCAAGGATATGCATTCCAGCCAAAGGCTGTCTCATGGCAATATCCAAGAAGGCTGGATGGGGTTTAGTTTACTTTCCTTTGTAGGGTCATAGCAGATGTTCTTTCTCTCTATGATCAGGAATTACCTAAGTCTGCACAGAACGACTCGGACCCAGAAAGCACAATCTGCCGTGTTGGCTGGGGCTTCTTACACTCGTCTTTCCCCACAGGCACAATGTTGCTACGTGAACAGGCCCAAGGGAAGACCCCTCCCGGTCTCACCAAAACAAAATGCAAACCATCAATTTCACTGCTATCAATCAACAACACTGATAAGTTGAAATATCTTCACATCCATATAAGACTAAAAAATCTTTGCTATAGTCAAAGTTTATTAATTTTTAGCTAAATTTAGGTCTTTTGTAGTAAGCATAGGAGGGCTTTGTTTATTTGAAATTTTATGATTATCCACATTGTCAAACTTGTTTGTTCTCTCAATGTTTTTTTTCAGATGTTTACTTTCACATTTTTACTTTTTAAACAAGTGCCGGTAAAATTTACTGTTTTGTCCATTGAGAACATAGCAAATGTGTCTAAAACTTATGACTCTCTCATGCACACAAATAGAACTAATAAAATTAATAAAGATTAACATTTTTTCCTAAACAGAGACATAATTTTTTTTCCTTCTTGTTGTATTCAACAGCTGATGATTATCATATGTATTTAATATATAGCAGATCTTTCATATCACTTATTTATAATAAGATTATATATAATTTTATATAATGTTTAAATAATTATCACATTTGTTGTCTAATTCAAATAATTTTAAAAAATGAGACTAACCTTGAATCTTAAAAAAATAATTTGAGTATACATCTAGCACAATAATGCATGAAATTGCTTCCAATTCTAAGTAATGTCTCACAGTTCATTTCTGATAATATGGGAGAAATTCATTTACAAAAAGCTATTTAAAGAACTTTTTCATAAAAAATGCTATACATATATATATATATAACATGTAAGCAATGGATATTTATGGGAGGTATATTTATCAGAATGGATTGTTTTTTTTTTACTAGAGTAGATTTGATTAATAGAAATATAAGACCACTCATTGCATCAATAATTATAATAATAAATTAGAAGAAAAAGTATCAAATGTCTGCCAATACAGAAATGATAAAATTATACTGCGTGCACTATAAGGTTTACCCTATAATGTTTAAAAAAAAAACTGCAGTATTGACATGGAGACAGCAAACATATTTTGTTAAAGGAAAAAATTCAAGTTGCTGAAATATATATATATATATATTTATGATAAAATATGAAAGATACGATGCATCTTTTTTTTAAACTAGTGATTGCTGGTGGAAACAGAATGGGATAAGAGAAAGATTAGGTGGATTTTCTATTCCTCTCTCTACATATCTGTATTGTTTAAACCCTTTTCTTCTTATGCTTAGTATATAACAATATGTTGCCTGCACGTAAAATCCATTAAAAAGTTGAGGAGAACAAAGGAGGCATAGAGGGCAGTATATACAAACTCACAGAAATTCAAAACCATAATGTCTATGCCAGGAAGTACAAAAGTCCTGGTGTAATGTACAGAGAAATGTGTAGAGAATACATTTCAAAGTGGAGACCTGCTCCAAGAGGGGGCTAGATGGGAATCAAATCTCAGAGACTCTTGCTGAGTTGCTTAGACTCTATTTCATAGACGATGGAGAGCAATTTTTGGATCCTAGGTAAAGGGGAGGGAATGACAGAAACAAGGTTACACTTTGAAAATGAGTAAATTAGATAATTACTAGGAGCTGTTAGAGGAGAAGATGAAATGGGGGCAGGGGTGTATAGGGGGTTAAAAATAGAGACAAGAAAGTTACTGAAATAGTCCTGGTGAGAAATGATTAGGACCTGAACATGGCAGTGAGAGTAGGTAGAAGTAATGAATGCAATGTTGGACACACTGAGTTTTTGATGACTGTGTGTAACCAATGTTATGTTGAGCAGGTTGTTGGGTACATGTCCGAAGTGCAAAGTGAAGTTCAAGACTAGAAATAAAGATCTAAACATTTTCCAGCCCATATGTAGTAATTAAAGTCATTTGTGGAGTAAATGAAGTCCCCCTGGGAAAGTAACAGAGAAAGGACAGTGAAAGGGGCAGAACCTTTGAAAGTACTAATTACTTGTGCTCAGCTAAGAAAATGATGCCCCATGAAAAGGAACAGTGAGAGAGCAAAGAGGAAGGACGCCAGGGAATGGAAATATCACAACAACTAAGAACGACTCAATTGTATACATCACAACATACCAGGAATAATTTGAAAATTAATAAGCATGTAAAAAATTCTGCTAGGCAGTTCGACTATCAGTCCCATTACATATCATGATTTTATATTTTTTTGACTACAATGTAAATGGAAGGATTTAATTACTAATTAAAACCTTGACATTTAACTCAGTAAATTTCCACCAGAAATCTACATTTTAATAAAATCAATGGGAAGGTCAATTGCTAGATGACTATACACGCTCCCTTTGAACAAGTACATGTGACATAATTGCTGCCTAAATATGTTAGGATAAGTAAGCACTCGGATTCCGTACCTAGTTTACCCAAAAGGTAAAATCTCCCAGAGGATGATGTTTGGAATTAACAAGACCAACTAATGAAATTTAATTAGGTTAACCTGCATGACATAATTAGCATAATTAATTTTGAGTTTGAAGTGCCCCAATGGGAGGCAGTGTTTGTGTATTTTCAAAGAGAACTTCAGTGAGGAAAGGAAGGAAAGAAAAAAAAGAACTAGGTTTGAATCTTAGAAAAGTGACCCAAAGTAATTTGCCATGACATTTTATATATAAGGACATTTTATTAGAATGTATAAATACCTATCCAAAATTATTCCAAGAAACTTTCCTCCCAAGTTCTGCTTTGTCTTAGGGTGATTGTTGTACTTATTTCCTGTTCAGGAGCTATCTGAGAATTTTACTTTGTTAAATGCATTAGTAACAAATAAACACGTAACTTGGAATACATTTGTTGGAGTAAAGGTCTTTAGTTCATCGTATTTGAGTTAATTTTGCAAAAGCATCCAACTCATTCTAACTAAGAAGCTCAAATAAAGAACTACACTGTATCGAGACATTCAGTGTTGTGTAGCTGGGATCAAGAATAAGACACAGTCTTTCACATATTAAAATCCTTGACATTAAGGTGCATCTTATAATTATAACTGGTAGATTCTTTCTTTTTTTCTGGTATAAAACACTGGTGGTTCAGGAAATTGATAGATTAGATAAAATACGACAGCTAGTTAGGCATTCTCCACTCTAAGTTTATACTCCAAGGGATGTTGTTCTATGATAACTTTTTATTTTAAAAATACTAGACAAAAATATAATAAAATTAATAAGTATAAATCATTAAATAATTTAAAATATACACCCATATAATGATGCTCCAAGTCAAGAAATAGACAATTGCTACCCCAAAACCGTTTTGTGTGCCCCCTCCCTTTCTTCTAGATGTAACAATTATCTTGATTTCTATGAAACTCTCTTCCTTGTTTTTTTGTTGTTTAATTTCATCGCCGTCTATGTTCTCCAGAAAATGTAGCTTCCTTTTACCTGTTTTTGAACTGTTAAAAAATGAAATCCTATTAAATGTGTTGTTTTGACTTGCTTCTTCTGTTCAATATTTTGTTTGTGAGATTAAATCTCTGAGTGTACAGTACAAATAATTTTTTAAGAATTAGTTGTCACCCTGATATCCCACCAGCACAAAATGCTCTAGTGTTTATTTCTACAAGGACAGTCTCCTACATAACCACACTACATTCATCAAAATCAGAAATGTAACATTGATGCATTACTAACACCTAACCCTCAGAGTCTATTAAAGTTTTGCCAATTGTCTGAAAATGTTTTTTATAGCAAAAGAATATAGTTTAGAATTACGTGTTACATTTAGTTGTCAAATCTTTAGTCTTTTTCAGTTTAGAAGGCTTATCTGATGATTCCTCATAGCTAGATTCAGGTTACACACGTTTGTCAGAAATATCACAGAAGTGATGCTATATTCTCGTTGTGTCTATCAGGTGGAGCACAATTTTGATTTGTTCCATTTCTGATGATATGTACTTTGGTCACTTGAATAAGTTGGTGTCTGACAGGTTTCTCCACTTTAAAATTATCTTTCTTTTTCTTCTTTTTAATTAATAAGTATTTTATGGGGAGGTACTTTCAAACTATGTACTTATACTGTTCCTTAGGAAACTTTCAACGTATTCATTAATGTATTTATACCAATATGGATTCATGGATTCCTATTTTATTCAATAGGTTATAATTCATTACTATTATTATTCATTTTGATGCTCAAATTGTCCTAATTTCCTAGTGGGTCCTTGTTCAAGCTGACTTCTGCGTCCGTTTCTCATGTTCCCAACTTTCTTTGAGATCCTCCCTGCCTTCTGGCACAAAGTATTTTAGCCTTCTCTTGTAATTTCTCTGCCATAGACCCAGAATCAACCACTTTTCCACAGAACCAATATCTAAGTGCCAGAACAGAGCTAGGGAATATATATGTTTACACCACAAGCACAAATTCATTTGCAGGTATCTAACTAGCTGGTAGATACAGAAGCACTACAAAGTCCATTCCAGTTTTTTTCCTTTCTATATGTGTAACTTCCTTTTACACAGTAAGCAACTGGCTCCCATATCCTCGATTATATATTTTTTGATCATTCCCCTCTTCTCTCCTACCTATCTTTGCTCTAGCACCCTGCACCAGACCATGTTTATAGGGATGCCCTCCTAAATTTGCTCAGGCTCTGATGCCCCACACCAGACTACCCCTTCTCACCAAGATAATAATTTCCCATATACCCCACACAGTTTCCTCCATTATTAATATCTCACATTAGTATTGTACATTTGTTACAATTAGTGCACCAATATTGATACATTATTATTCAAGTCCATATTTCATTCAGATTTCCTTAGTTTTTAATCTAATATCCTTTTTCTGTCCCAGATCCAGTCCCAGATACCACATTGTATCAATAGTCATGTCTCCTTAGGCCCCTCTTGGCTATGAGAGTTTTTTAGACTTTTCTTGTTTTTGATGACCTAGACAGTTTTGAGGAGCGATTGTTGTATCGCTGGTCAGGCATTTTGTAAATTATCCATCAGGTGTGATTTTTCTGGTATTTTTCTCCTGATTAGACTGGAGTTATGCATTTTGGGGAGGAAGACCACAGAGATAAAGTGCTGTTTTCATCATATCATATTAAAGGCACATACTACCAACACGACTTACTAATATTGATATTGACCTTGATCACTTAAGGTTGTGGTTTCCAGATTCCTCCACTGTAAAGTTACCCTCTCCCTCCTTTCCACATTGTACTCTTTGGAAGAAATTCACTATACAAAGCCCAAATTAAGGAGTGGAGTGTCATATTCCACTTCCTTGAGAGGCAAGAATTTGCATAAATTATTTGGGTTTCTTCTGCACAGAGATTCGTCTGTTTTTCCTAGTTTATTTATTTATTCAGTAATTTATTTATATCAGTAAAGACTCAGGGATATTTGTTTTATACTTTGGATTACAATCCAATACTATTTATTTATATTTTGCTCAAATTGCCTTAGTCTTGCTTGTTGGGAACTCTTTCTGGTGTCTCCTTTGTCTCTTTGACTCTATGACACCCCGTCATTCATTATGAGTTCTTTTTTCTTTCTTTCTTTTTTTTTGGAACACCTCATTATTTTCTGGCAATACAATATCCTCCAGGATCATCTATATTTCCTCCCCTAGTCCTAGTATCAGCCTTTTCTCTAAAGACCTCTGGTTTCTTTTATTGGAGAATAGTATTAGAAACAAAGATTTGAGGGCTAGGTGTGCTCATTGCTACTGGTGCGCCATTGCTTCTAGGCCCTCTCAGATGACACAGCATGGAAATATATGTGTGTGTACTAACTTATGTACATACAGATATCTATAAATGTTTCTATACATAACCACTATGTTTGTATTAAGCTAATTGTGAGCTGACATGATGTCTCCAACTATAATCCATTACCACATGGATTATTCTTGCCTCCTCCCCTCACTTATCTGTACCTCCCACTACAAAAGTGAGAAACCAGGCTCCTACCATCCACTATCCATTTGCTTAATTGTTCAATCCCGGTATACATGTAGAGCAGTATCAGAATTCTTAACTCATAGAGTGCAGTAACAGTGAACAGTTTCTCTTGCCTGTAGTTTTAAATATTCTACTCAATTTCAAAGTTACTTAGGCCAGCATCCTTCCTCGTTTCCTCTCAGTGAGATGGTTTCACAAATTTATTATACAGTTCAATTGTTTGATTGCATTCCGCATTCCATCCTGGGATTATTTGACATCCAAAATGATTTTTTGTTTAATTTGTGTACATCAAAGTTCACTCTTTCATTATAAAATTCTATGGGTTTGACAAGTACATGGTGTCATGTGTCTGCCAGTATAGTATCATACATTGTGGTTTCACCACCCTAAACAAACCTCTGTGCCCTCATGTATTCAACCCTCTTATAGTCTCCTGAAGCCCTGGCAACCACTCATCTTTTCATCATCTCTATACTTTTTGCCAATCTCAGTATGACACATAATTGGAATCTGATAGTATGTAGCCTTTTCAAACTGGCTTCTTTCACATAATAACATGAATTTAAGATCTCTGTATGTCTTTTTGTGGATTCATAGCTCATTTCTGTTTATTGGTAAATAATACTCCATAATATGGATGTGCCACAGTTTGTTTATCCATTCACTTATTGAAGGATAGTTAGTTGCTTCCAATTTTGATGATTATCAATAAAGCTGCCATAAAGTTTTGCATGCAGGTGTTGTGTGGACATACGTTTTCAGATCGGTTGGATAAATATCTAAGAGAGCGATTGCTGGATCATATGGTAAGACAACGTTTAGCTTTGTAAGAAACTGCCTGTTTTCCGAAGTGGCTGTACCAATTTGCTTTTGCACTAGCAATGAATAGGAGTTCCTGTTGCTCTGCATCCTCCTAACAATTGGTATTGTCTGTTTTTTTTTTTTTTTGTCATTCTAATGGTATGTAGTGGTATCTCCTTTTTGTTTTAATTTGCAATTCCTTAATGGCAAATGATATTGAACACCTTTTCATATGCTTATTTGCTGTTTGTGTATCTTGTTTGGTGAGGTGTCACCCATTTCTCAATTTTTTTCCCTCATTGTTGAGTTTTATGAGTTTTTTGTATATTTTGGTTACAAGTTCTTTATCAGATATGTGCTCAAAATGTTTTATCCAGGGCTCTGGCCTGTCTTTTAATTCTCTCAACAATGTCTTTCAGAGAGCAGAGGTTTTTAATGTTAATAAAGTCCAAGTTTTCAATGTTTTCTTTCATGGACCATGCCTGGATCTAAAGACTTGTCACCAAACTGAAGGGCACATAGAATTTCCTCTATGTTTTCCTTTAGAAGTTTTATAGTGTTACATTTTATATTTATATCTAGGATCCCTATAGAGTTATTTGTAATTGTAAGGTCTGTGTCTAGGTTTATTTTTTTGCATATTGACTAGAGAGACAAATTCCAAGTTCTTTACATATTGGAGATGATACGTAAAATGTGTCCCAAGATACATTTTTAGGAAGAAAAGAAAGAGGAGGAAATAGTGGGTTCTATATACGTGATTGACAGGGGTTGATGAGATTATATATATACATATATGAGGTTTTGAATACTAATATATTCCTTCCTGAAAAAAATTAAAAATAGAAAATTGGGTAAATTATTGTCATTTTCCAAATACTATCTATTTTCTTTCTGTGCGAGTAACTCTCACTTTATCTTCTTTCCTTTCTCAATGTCACCCTTTTCCCTGATAATTAACAACTTCAGTTTGGGATACTGCTGTGATATTCTCCGTAACAACCGACGAGTTCCTGAAGACGTCTCTGGTTTGGATGTCTCCTTTTGTATCTCGCACATGATATCCTGGCAACAAGAACAGAATTATAGAGATTGTTGCTCTTATATATAACCACCTTGAACTATACAGCAATGATAAAAGTTTGACAGATGGCCCTAAATGTATTATGTGCTCTCTCTGTAAATGAAATAACAGTGAGGTTGGCCTATTTAAATGTGCAGGAATAGAATATAATGTGTCCATATATAGTACTAACTTTGGAGTGATTTTTAGAAGTTTCTAGAACAAGTTGGAATATTATTGAGACATCATGATTATTTCATAAGGATTAAGTTTGTTTAAATTTATGTTTAAATTAGCAAAGAAACACTGTTTTTTTGTTTATAATATTGAAAGTAATTATTTCAATGGATTCTAAAATTGACTAGCAAATCTAAATTTTATTTTTTAGTGAGGCTGAATATGCCTCTAATACTTATATAGACACCAAAACTGATTGATTTTTATGGGCTTTTTAATGAACTTTAGCGGTAACCCTAACACTTTTGTTGTTGTTTTCCCCACAAAAAGAAACATTGGTTTATTATGCTTTTTCAAGTATAAATTGTAGTGTAGAGTCAAAGTTTCAAGTACAAGAAGTTGAAGTGGAAAGCATCATTTTAAGCATGATGTTTTAGATGGCATGTCCCTTTTCCTATATTATCCTGCTCAGTTAAGGCTGCTTTACAGTCTAAAGTAGAAGCTGCAGGTATCCTTGACAATTTAATAATGCTCGGCAACTTGCATGTCTCCCGCATCAGGTTGACAGCACACACGATACATATCATCTCAGTAATACTTACAATGTTAAAACAAAGTTAGTGATAAAAAGTGATCACAATTTGAGTAGCTATGTTGAAGAACACTAAGCCAACAAACATGAAAACATCTTAAAGAATATTTTTAGGGCCGGCTCCGTGGCTTAGCGGTTAAGTGCGCGCGCTCTGATGCTGGCGGCCCGGGTTCAGATCCCGGGAGCGCCCCGAGGCACCACCTCTCCGTCCAACGTGAGGCCGAGTCCCACGTACAGCAACTAGAAGGATGTGAACCTATGACATACAACTATCTACTGGGGCTTTGGGGGGAAAAAACTGAATAAATAAAATCTTTAAAAAAAAAAAAAAAGAATATTTTTAAAGTTAGTTTGTACAAGAAGATAGTATGTTGGTTTTGCATACTTTTAATATAGTATGCAGTGCTCATGGATGAGAATGAGCCATTCTTTTTTAGAAAACTCCCCAAAGCATGGTTGAGCAGTCCTTTCCAAAGTCCCATCCTCGTGTTTGAAGCCATTATTTTTCTGTTAGTGCCATCAGTTGATTCCTACTCCTAGCGACCCTGTGACAGCAGAGTAGAACCCTGCCAGGTCTTTTTGCGCCATCCTCTCACCCTCGGTGCTATATCAGCTAATGCTCTGCTACTATTCACAAAGTTTTCATGGCCATTTTTTTAAGAAGTGGGTGACTAGATCCTTCTTCCTAGTCTGTCTAGTCTGGAAACTCTGCTGAAACCTGTCCACCATGGGTGACCCTGCTGGTATTAGAAATACCAGTGGCATAGCTTTCAGCATCACAGCCACACGCAGCTGCCACAGTGTGACAACCAACAGACAGTGGGTGTGGTTCCCTGACCAGGAAACGAACCCTGGCCGAGGCAGTGAGAGTCCTGAATTTTAACCACTAGACCACCAGGGCTGACTCTGAAGCTATTATTTATAACTTAAACCTGTTTTATTGTGGTAGGAATAAAGAACATCTAGTTACAGACTTCTCTGATAATAGACCCTTTCTATTTGAAAGACTATTTAAAGTCAGACTGTAACTAACCCCAATTTCTTTAATCTTTATAGATTTCATTTTCAAATCCCAAATACTAGATTAAAGGGAAAAAAAGAACTGAAAGATACAATTCGGCAAGCATGTATTCAGTGATGACTTTCTGACAGGTACAATAGCAAGTGCTAAGGCTACAGAGTTAAATGTGGTAGTATCTAACTCTACATTCTGATAAGTGATATACTGGCCATTTGAACAAAGTGTTTTTGAAAGCACAGAAAAGAGAGCAATCATTCTTTCAAATTCATCAGGAATTTTCATTTTGAGCTGCATCTTAAGGGATGAGTAGGGTTTGGTCATGCAAAGAGAATAGAGTTATAGAATTCTGTCTGAACATCTCTCATACTCGCTTTTTTTTGTTTTTTTTTTGGTGAGGAAGATCAGCCCTGTGCTAACATCTGCCAATCCTCCTCTTTTTTTGCTGAGGAAGACTGGCCCTGGGCTAACATCTGTGCCCATCTTCCTCCACTTTACATGGGACGCCTCCACGTCATGGCTTGCCAAGCAGTGCGCCAGTGCGCGACCGGGATCCGAACAGGTGAACCCCAGGCCAACGCAGCGGAGCGCACGCACCCAACCGCTTGCGCCATCGGGCCAGCCCCTTGTATTCGTTTTTTATCCCCCTCTACTCTCTTAGTCCTGGTGCTTATCATCTATATTTAGAATATTGCTATAATATCAGAAATACTAGCAGTCCTGTGGCTCTGTGCATCTCCAATTCAGTATCAGTCCTGCTGCAAGAGTTTACAATATGCTGTTACCGGAGAGGGGTAATTGTTATAAAAGGCCACATCTCTTTTCGTTTGTTTGTTTGGTTCATATATGTTTACTTCTCCATGTATATTGTTAAGTCTGTTGACAACATGAGAGTGTACGCCTTTTACTTCATTTATTCTTCTTAGTACAGCATTAGGTGTTCAAGACTTGAGCTATTGATTGTTAATTCCAAACAGATAATATACTGTCTCTTCATAGGCTTTTAGGGAAGTATCCTACTCCAAACTTAAACGTCCACGAGAAGCTCGGCCCCCTATTTTTATTTTCAGAAGACGGTCTAAGAAAGATGGTTGTCGTTCTTTGAATATTGCCCCTATACAAACCTAAAGACCTTTATTGAAACAGAACATTCCTCTTCCTTGCCTTCTTTTCCCAGCTAAAGAATCAGTTTCTCACAATTAGTTCTTTAGACCAGATTCAGTTTTTGGTACTTGAAAGTTCTAGTATAATTACTTTCTTGAGTTGTACAAAGAGTCTTGGACTGTGGAGCACAGGGTTCTAATGGAGGCCCTACTGCTTCCTGGTGTCTTTGGGCAAGTCACCGAGCATTTCTATAACAGGCTACACCTCTTATAGGACCATCAACCAGAACTAAATTTCTAACAGAGTGAAATAAAAGGATAGGAAATTACTCTTTTTTTCCTGCTTTGTATAAAACGGGACTCTGAAACGAGGAGTAGACATAGGGGAGAATTTGTTCTTTTCACTTCACATGATAGGGTTTGTCCTAAGTTATTTTCAGTTGTAGAACAACTAATTATGATTTGAGCTTGAGCTTCAAGTCAGCTATTTTCAGTAAACATTCTTCCCAGACTTTTAAACAGGATTGAAACACACTTTATGTTTTCAAAGTTATCGCCATCTCAAGTTTGTTAAGATTCATTCATAGGTATTTTAATGGCTATTCAGAAAAAGGAAGACAAAGCAAAATTTGTCTTGATGCCATCTTAAAGCAACATTGTATGTACTTGAAGATTCCTGAATAATTTTTATGGTATTCTTATGAACTTCTCTAATTAATTGTATTTACTGGCATGAAATTCTTAAGATAATTTGGCAAATTTAATGAAGAAGGAAAGAAAATAAGGGAAGAAATAGGGAAAAAGATTCAAAAAATAAAGTGAGAAGGGGAAAAAACAGTAATAGAGTAACTAGCATTTCCTACCACAACTTTTTCCAAGAAGCTTGTTATCAATGTGGGTCTAGTAATCAACATATTGCTGTGAAAAAAGGTAAATACAGACATGAATAATTTACTCCACATATTAATCATTCCATGTGGAAGGTGGCGCCAATCCAGTTCCATCTTGGTTGCTACTGATGTCTCCTTTATCGAACATATAGGTCTCTAAAATGATGTACTCCCAAATATTTTCTAATTCATGATTGATCCCATTCAAATGGCTCTCTCTTGGCTCTACATGGCCTTAGTGTAATTGATATTTCCTTATGTTATTGTCTAAAATACATAGAGGACTAGCATCCCTAACATAGATTCCCTTAACAATAAAACAAAGAAACATCCAAAGGGTGTAAGATTAAACCATCCAGTATCTTGATCACTCTTCCAGGAAGCAGAAGATATAGAAGTGTGACCACTGGCGAAAGAGCCTGTGTAATAGTCAAGTAATTTGCTTCAGTGAAAATATCTGATTCATTTTATTGGAGGCTTTTATTTGGAGGAGTGTGACACTGCACAGGATTTATAGATGCCAATTAAAGACAGATAAATTAGTACCAATGTTTGAAACTCTCATTTAGGAATAATCTATAAACTGGCCCCTTCTTAGGTGAGATCACTGCACCTGTCAAAGGCAGGCAATAAAGTTTTGGAATCTGTGATTATTTATAAGCACTTACAGCTCTTTCCTAAATCAAGTCAGTTTCCATGGAAACAGGAATTATCTGTTGAAGTCTGACCTTTCCTTTGCATAGTTCAGTTTTGGCAGCTATGTGAGCATTGTTTTAGAAAGCACATATTACCCAGGGAACCTTACAAAAGATATACAAAGTAGAAAGTAATTGAAAATGCTAAGCTATAAAAATGCAGTTAAGGTTATGTATTTTTTTTAATGTGACTTTTCATTTCTTCAAGAGGATGTGAGTTTTAAGCCAGTGTTACCTTATAATGTTCAAAATTAAGAGCTGGAGCAAGAGGGGGAACTATCTTTATTATTATTATTACAGGCAAATTTTGTTTCATAAGTAAATATTAGAAGGAAAACAAATGCTTGTACAGGAAATATCTCAGTGCATAATGGATACTCAATAATAACTTAAATGTATAGGCAAGTATAGAGATTATACTTCACACATATTATATTACCATAATAATGTAGTATTTACAACTCTGGAAAGCACATGCAGGTGCAAAAGGATCAAACATGCTAAATGCCTTCCCAGTGTCATACATCAAATATTTAAATACAGGGTTTATATGTCCTGGGGAGTCCAAAGCACAAGTTCTTTTCATTTCAACCTTTAAAATTATGGATGAATGAAATAAAATCATGTGGTAGAAAAATTTTAGCTAAATTATTGAGACCTGTCTTCTAAATTTTGTTAATTATTATAAGATCGGGTAAATTATGGCTGTATTTCTATCTGATTCTGCATCTGGAAAAGATTTTTTTAAGTGTTTTTATTAGTTTTCATATTTGTGAAAAAATAAATGACTACAATTTGACGATGTGGTAGTAAACGAGAGAAAATGATTAAACCTTGATAGATTAGAATTTTACAACAGAAAATCTCAGAAAGCAGATAAAGGGGCCGGCCCTGTGGCTTGGTGGTTAAGTGCGCGCGCTGCGATGCTGGTGGCCCGGGTTCGTATCCCGGGTGCGCATCGAGGCACCACTTCTCCGTTCATCCTGAGGCCGAGTCCCACATACAGCAACTAGAAGGATGTGCAGCTACGACACACAACTATCCACTGGGGCTTTGGGGGGAAAAATAAAATAAATAAAATCTTTAAAAAAAAAAAAAAAAAAAGAAAGCAGATAATATAATTACAGCAATTGTCATTAGGCTTCATAGTCAATAAATAAAACTTATCATCAAGTGTATTTGAGGACAAACCATAAAGTTATTTTAGAAAAAGATATTTAATTCTGTTTCCTAGTTTTAACTTCCAAAGTAAATAATAGAAAATAGCAGCCATTCCAACATGAAGAAAAATATTTCATGAGGAAAAAAAACCTATCCATTTGAGATGACCACCTCACACATAAGGTCAAAGGACCAAAATAAAACTCAAAAATGAATCAAACATAAAATAAATATTTCCATCATTAGTTGGACAGAAACCTTAAAGATCCTTGGAGAACATCACAATGTAATTTCATTTCTTTTAAGAAACAATTTTTAAGTCATAAATTATATAAAATATGAAAATATTATATATTGTTTACTTCTATATTTCAATAATTTGAAATCATTAAAGACTTTTATCTTTTCATGGTTATGATAAAATTTAGACACCATGTTGATAAATTCCCTCTCCCTTCCAAATCTATTCTCTGTGTTTTTATACTTTTTGATTTTATGACTCAAGTACATATATTTATGTATCATCTTTCACAAAGCTGAAACATATATAAAAGAAAATAAAGTTATAGATTGAATTTCCCCAGTTATAGAACATGATTTTCTTTCCTGAAATCAGTAAACATATATTTATTAGCCTTAACTTCTATTTTCCTCCTCTTAAATTTGATTACTTAGTCCTTAAAGGAAGTAGATTATATTGTTATAGTTTTGGAAATTAGCACCACAGAAAAGTACAAGCTAATGTATTATTTTAATGAGGACTGGGTTGAAACATATGATGACAAGTCTAAGCTAAATGAGAAAATAATCTGTAGTCAAACTCAGATAAATTTATCTGAGCCTATTCTGATTCAGAAAAATTTGAAGTGGGCTATAGGAACTAACTTTACCAAAATATTTTAACAAGAAAGAATGGAAAGAAAATTCCATTACAGTCCTCAGCATTTAGAGATTATATTTAATGCTCTTAAAACTGTTCTAAAAGGGAATCAGAACTTCTAACAGAAATACCTGATTCTAGGACTGAGGCGTGGAAAGTATCTATCTGAATATAATATAAAATCTTTTTTGTGCTGGGAAGTAAAGAAATATTCAAAGAATATGGAGACATATCAAAAGGCTACAAGAGCCAGCTTGAGCAAGCAACCACTGGTCAAATCAGGAAAATTGTGAGAATCAAGTAGTCTACAAGGAAAAGATTCCACTTGCACAGTCCTGAGGAGTGGGGAATGTTCTGGATGCGCCACACTCAAATCGAGGTGTCTAGTGCTGCCTTTATCTTAAATTAACTCTGTATTCCTGGATAAGTCACTCTGAGGTAAATTCCTTCACTTCTAAATTAAAATGTTGTCTAAACTTACTTCCAGTTTTAAAAATCTATAAATAAAGACAACTTCTAGAATGGAAGAGAGAGGAGTGCAACAGAAGCTCTCTAGTAAACAATTAAACTAAAAAAAATTATGAAAAGCAATAATTTAGTCTCTAGAAATTGTCCAAAGGGCATCCATCAAATATAGAAACATTCATTTAGATAAATTGTCTAAATCTCAGTGAGAATAACAAGAGTCTGTGGCATTTGAGCCACAACTCACCTTCAACCGCCTCCCTGCCTCCTGGCCATCCCAAGCTACATCTTATAGAGACTACTCTAAGAGTCCTAATCCAGCATGGAGCAACCAAGAATATGAGTTATCTTTCTTCCCTCAAGTCCTACTCTGAGGTTTGGTTTCAAACTGTGGGATGGGGGTAGAGGGAGGGGAAGCATGTCGCCTACAAGAATTTCCCATCACAACCCCAGCCCCATGTTGCAGAAATTCTATCCCAAGCAGATGTAATTGAGAGGACCAGGGCACCCTTACTCATGGGGCAGAAGCAATCACAGCAGGATGTGGGGAAGAACCGAAAGCTTTCCCAAACCACAAAGAGACCAATCAATCAACAAAGGGCAGAAGTCTCATTGGCACTAGGATCTTAGGCACGACCTCTGACAAATAACTGGATGAACATTAAGCTACTCTGACATAGAGTACTATGGACTGAATGTTTGTGTCCCTCCAAAATTCATATGTTGAAGCTCCAACCCCCAATGAGACTGTATTTGGAGATAGGGTCTTTATGGAGATAATTAAAGTTAAATAAGGTCGTAAGGGTGGGGCCTTCATCCAATAGGAGTAGTGTCTTATAAGAGGAGACACCAGAAACTATTCTCTCTCTCTTTCTCTCTCTCTCTGCCATGTGAGGATGCAGTGAGAAGGTGGCTGTCTTCAAGCCAGGAAGAGAGCTGTCACCAGAAACTGAACCTGCAATACCTTGATCTGGACTTCTTGGCTCCAGAACTTCGAGAAAATAAATTTCTATTGTTCAAGACACCCAGTCTATGGTAATTTGTTATGGTAACCCAAGCAGACTGATACATAGAGACAACTCCTAGGAAACCAGGCTTAAAATAAAATGGCATAAATCCCTGGCAGCTTGGAAGATTGTGTGATGGCCAAGGCTATGCCTTCTCAGAAGTGATTGCAGAAGGGAAATCCAGGCTACTCATACTTGGCTGAACATGTGGCAAAAACACAAACTCTTTTCACTGTGATTACAGCCTCCAAGCCACAAATACATCCGATAGTAAAGATTAAAAGCCTAACTGGCTAAAGGGGCTTAACACAATCTTTGAGTGATAAATGGCTTCTGTGGATCCAGAGGCAACCCCTAGGTAACCAAGCACAACAATTGAGTAATAAACGGCCTATGCTGATCCAGGGGCATTGCTTAGGTAACCAGGCTAACAGATAAAAACAAGAACAAAAATCTGAGCAGGGATATCAAAGGTCACATGGTCACACTCAAGAAGGAAACAGACTTCCCAGAATCAGTTGAGCCAAGTCACATAGATAAATGACCAGTCAAAAAACAACAACATAACTCAAGAGTGGAAGCATCAGCATCATGTGTTGCTACAATATATTATCTAAAATGTCCCCATTTCAAGAAAAATATTCCAAGATATGCAAAAAACAGAAAATTGTGACCATATACAGAAAAAAAAGCAGACAATAGAAACTGAAGCGGCCCAGATGTTGCAGTTAGCAAAAACTTCAAAGTAGTCATTACAAATATATTCAAAGAACTAAAAGAGACCATGTCTAAAGAATTGAAAGAAGGTATGATGACAGTATCTCATGAAATAGAAAATATCAATAAAGAGGTAGAAATTATTTTTTTAAAAGAATCGGATGGAAATTCTTTAGTTGAAAAGTATAATAACCAAAATGAAATGTTCACTAGATGGTTTCAACATTAGATTTGGTTTGGCAAAAGAAAGAATCAGCAAAATTGAAGACACATCAAAAGAGATTAGATAATCTGAAGAACAGAGAGAAAAAAGAATGAAGAAAAATGAACAGAGCCACAGGAAAATGTGAGGCATCAATAAGCACACCAACATGCGTAATGGGAGAACAACAGAGGAGACAGAGAAAAGGGCAGGAAAAATATAAAAACAAATAATGGCTGAAAACTTCCCAAATTTGATGAAAATAGTCAATTGGCAAATCTGAAAAGTTTGATGAACTACAGGTTGAATAAACACAGAGATCCAAACTCAGACACATCACTATCAGAATGTTTATGTCAAAGTCTTGAAAGCAGCAGAGAAAAAAATTGACTCATCATGGGGAAGGGAATTCCACTAAGATTAACAAGTGACTTCTCATCAGAAGCAGTAGAGGACAAAAAGCAAGCATTGGGACAACACATTCAAAGTGCTGAAATTCAACCAAGTAAGTATCTTGGTCAAGCAAGACATCAAAAATATCTTTCAAAAATGAAGGTAAAATGAAGACATTCACAGATAAACAAAATCTCAGAGAATTTATTACTAACAGACTTGCCTTACAAGAAACACTAAAGGGAATTCTTCAGGCACAGCAAGTGAAACCAGACAACACTATAAATCTACATAAAAAATAAAAAAGTCACTGTAGATGTAGTTACGTAGGTAATTATAAAAGGCAATATAAATGCATATTTCTTACTCTTTCTTTTCTAACTTATTTCTCTTTCTTGTCTAACTTATTTCTCTTTCTTTTCTAACTTATTTAAAGAGTAATTGCATACATATGTGTATATAATTAGATTGTTGAGCTGTAACATACATAGATATATATTTGACAATAACAACACAAAGTATGTGGGTGGGAGTAAAGTTGTGTTGGATTAAGAAATGACATAAGATGGTAACTCTAATTAAATGGAAGAAATGAAAGAAATAAGAAATTTTAAATAGAAGGTAAATATAATAAACTATACTAATATATACTTGCTGCCTTTTCTTCTCTCAGCTTCTTTAAAAGGCATACAGTTGTATAAACCAGTAATTATAACAACATATTGTTGAGTTTATAACATATATTGACCTAATATGTATAACAATAATAGCACAGAAAGGAAAGTGAATGAAGCTATATAGGGAAAAAGTTCCAGTATTTTGTTGGAATTATGTTAGTATAAATCTAAAGTATATTTTGACATGTGAAGATGAAATCCATAAAAAAATCACTAAGATAATAATTTTAAAATATAATTAAAATTATTAAAACAATTAAAGTTTTACACTGAAAAATATTTACTAAATTGAACAGAAATTGGGTAAGGAGAAACAAAGGAACAAGAAAGATGTGAGACATAAAAAGCAACATAGCAAATATAAATGCAACCACGTCACTAATATGTGAACAGATTAAATATTCCAATCAAAATGCAGAGATTAGATTAGATAAGAGAAAACAAGATCCAACTATATATTGTCTTAAGGCGACAAACCTCAGATTTAAATACACAAATAGATTGAGAGTAAATATATGAAAAAAGAGAGATCATGCAAAAAGCAATCTTAAGAGAGCTGGAGTGACTGTACTAATAGCAGGAAAATAGATTTTAAACAAGAAATATTACATATATAGTAAGGGATACCTTATGACAAAAACCTCAATCCATCAAGAAGAAAAATAAACGGCCCTAGCAACAAAGTCCCCAAACACATGAAGCAAAACCTGACAGAGTTGAAGGGAGAAATAGTCAATTCCACAATAATAATTGGAAACTTCCATACCCTATCTTCAATATTGGATTAACAAGTAGGCAGTACATCAACAAGGCTACAGAAGACTTGAACAACATTACACACCAACTAGAACTACAGTTATCTATAGTTATCTGTAATACATTCAACACAGTAAAAGCAAACACATTCTTCTGAAGTGCTTATGGAACATATTCATGGATAAACAAGCTTCAATAAATTTAAACTGACTGAAATCATACACAATATGTTCTCCAACCACAATGGAATTAAATTAGAAATCAAAAACAAAAATAAATTTGGGAAGTTTACAAATATATGAAAATATATTTGTATATATTTCCTAAATATATACTCCTAAATGACATTTATGTCAAGAAAAAATCCCAAGGAAAGTTAGAAAATAATTTGAGATGAATGAAAACACAAGCAGAATATACCAAAGCTTATGAAGTAGAGCCAAAGCAGTGCTCAGAGGGAAATTTACAACTGTAAATACCCATATTAAAGGAAAAAACCCCTCAAATCAATAATCAAACTTTGCACCTTGATATACTGGAAAAAAGAAGAGTAAACTAAACTCAAAGTCGATAGAACAAAGGGGATAAAAAAGAATAGAGTGGAAATAAATGAAATAGAGAATAGAAATACAATGAAGAATGCCAACCAAACCAAAAGTTGCTTCTTTGAAAAGATCAACAAAGTAGGGTCCAGCCTGCCACGTTCCACTTCGACAGACCAGGGTTCGTCGGTTCAGATCCCGGGTGCGGACCTACTCACCGCTCATCAAGCCATGCTGAGGTGGCGTCCCACATAGAAGAACTAGAAGGACCTACAACTAGGATATACAATTAGGTACTGAGGCTTTGGGGAGAAAAAAGAAAAAAAGGAAGATTGACGATAGATGTTAGCTCGGGGCCAATTTTCCTTAAAAAAAAGGATCGTGTTTATAAAAAAAAAAAAAAAAGATCAACAAAGTAGAGAAAATTTTAGCTGAAAATAAAGAAGGTAATTAGAGACTCAAATTACCAATCGTTTACAAACTTCCAAATAATAGAAAAGGAGGGAACAATTCCCAACTCATTCTATGAGGCCAGTATGACTGTGATACCAAAGTTAGACAAATATATCACAAGAAAAGAAACCTAAAGACCTATACCCCTTTTCAACATATATGACAAAATCCTCATTAAAATACTAAAAAATTGAATCCAGCAAAATAATATGGAGGATTATACACCATGACTAATTTGGAGTTATCCAGGAGTGCAAGCTTGGTTTAACATATGAAAATCAATGAATGTAATACATCATATCAGTAGAATAAAAGACAATCTACATATGATCTACTTAATAAGTATAGAAAAAGTATTTCACAAAATCAATGCCCTCTCCTGGTAAAAACACTCTACAAATTAGGCAAAGAAATTAACTTCAACCTGAGACAGGACATCTATAAAAAACGCACAGCTAACATCATACTTAATGTCAAAAGACTGACTGTTTTACCCCCAAGATCAGGAACAAAACAAGAATGTTCTGTCTTTCCACTTCTGTTCAGCAGTGTTCTGGAAATTCTAGCTAGGACAATTAGGGAAAAAAAAAAAAAAAAAACAGGAATAAAAGGTATCCGTATTTACTTCATCCATAAAGGAAGAAGTAAAACTATCTCTATTTACAGATGATATGGTCTTATTTATAGAAAATCCTAAGTAATCTATTCAAAAAACTATTAAAACAAATGAGTTCAGAAAGTATAAGGACACGAGGTCAATATACAAAACTCAACTGTCTTTCTACACACTAGCAACAAAATTGAGAAAACAATTCCATAATCAGCAGCATAAAAAGAATAAAATCATTAGGCATAAATTTAATAAAACAAGTACAATTCTCGTACACTGAAAAACACAAAATATTGCTGAAAGAATTAAAGAAGATCAAAAAAAACAGGAAGTACTGTATATTCATTAATTGGAAGATAATATTGTTAAGATGATAATACTCCCCAGATTTATCTACATTCAACTTAATTCGTATCAAAATACCTGTCCATTTTTTTACAGAGATTGACAAGCTGATCCTAAAATTCAGGTGGAAATGCAAGAGAACCAGAATAGGATAACTAATCTTGAAAAAGAAGAACCAAATGGAAGGACTCACACTTATGAATTTCAAAATTTAGTACACAGCTGCAGTAATCAAGACAATATGGCATTGACATAGGGATAGATAGAGGTCTACAGAATAGAATTGAGAGAGCAGAAATAAACCCCTACATTTATGGTAAATTTATGATATTAAATAATAATGACAAAAATCATTATGATTTTAAATGATGATATCAAAATAATTCAATGGAGAAAGAGTAATATTCTCAACATATGGTGCTGGACAACTATATATCCACAAGCAAAATAATGAAGTTGGATCCTTACCCTACACCATACACAAAAAAGAACTCAAAATAGAGACCTAAATGCAAGAGCTAAAACTGTAAAATTCTTAGAAGAAAAAATGGGAGTAAATCTTTGTGACCTTGAATTAGGCAATTGTTTCCTAGGTATGATATCAAAAGCATAAAAGCCAAGAGAGATAATAGATCACTTGGATTTCTTTGATATTAAAACCTTTGTCCTGCAAATGATACTATCAAGAAAGTAGAAAGACAATCCACAGAACAGGAGAAAGGATTTTCAAATTACATGTATGGTAAGGGACATGTATCCAGACTATATAAATAACTCTTTAAACTCAATATTAGAGGGACATATAACCCACTTGCACAATTAGAAATGGATTTGAATATAAATTTCTCCAAAGAAATAACACATGTAAAGATTCTTATCATTAGTCATTAGAGAAATTCAAATCACAATTACAATGTGATGCCTCTTCACATTCACTAGAATGACTAAACTAAAAAAGATATAACAAGTGTTGGTGAGAATTTGGAGTAACTGGAATCCTCATATATTGCTAGTATGAATGTAAAATCATGCAAAATCCAACATCCTTTCATTTATTTAGAAGGGAAATTCCTAAACTTGATAAAGAGTATCTATGAAAAACCCACTGGTAACATCAGACTTAGCGGGGAAAGATTGAAATGTGTCTCCTTAAAATGAAGAACAATATTGGAAAGCACTTCGGCAATTTCTCAAAAAGGTGAATATAGAGTGACCTTTTGGCTCAGCAATTCCACTCCTAGGTATGCACCCAAAATAATTGAAGACAGATGTTCAAAGCAAAAACTTGTACACAAATGTTCACAGCAGCACTATTCATAACAGCACAAAGGTGGAAACAACACAAATGTCCATTAACTGATAAATGAATAAACAAATGTGGTATAGTCATATAATAGAATATTATTAAGCCATAAAAAGAATGGAGTACTGATACATGCTACAACATGGATGAACCTTCCAAACATTATGCCAAGCGCAAAGTCAGTCATAAATGACTATATATTTTATGAATACATTTACATGAAAAGTCCAGAATAGTCAAACCTATAAAGAAAGAAAGTAGGTTAGTGTTTACTTAGATCTGGGGAAGGGAAAATGTGTAGAGGATTTCTTTTTGTGGTAATAAAAATATTCTAAATTTAGACTATGGTGATGACTGCACAACTCTGTGAATATACTGAAACTATTGAATTGCACAATTTAAACGGATGAACTTTATGGTATATGAATTATATCTCAATAAAGATGTTTAGGAATCTATGAACGATACCCAATAAATTTAATTGACTAATTTTATTTTTTAATAAATGTATATACTACTTGCTATGCACTAAGCACTATTCTCAGAGAATATATATGTATTTTGAGACCTTTATATATATTACTTTCCCTATTCCTTATAACAACTCTAAGAAGTAGGTAATATAATTTCATCCTTATTTCGCATATGAGAAAAACATGTTAAAAAAGATTACATAACTTGCCTAAGATAGTGCAGGCAGTAAAAGGAGGAGCCAGGATTAAACCCAGCCCATCTCTCTGGCTCTTTAGTCTGTACTCTAAATGGCTGTACTGTGATCTTCAATTAGATCAACGCATGCAGTTTTCACAATTGTTATAAGAATTTATTTAAGGTATTCTAAATAATAATGATGAAGAAAAAAACATATCAAAACACATATAATGCAATTAAAGCAGTAAAATTGTCCCCTACAGAATAAAATTTATAGTAATAAAGGCATATATCACCTCAGGTATGAAAGTCTGGTTCACTCCACCATATTAGCAGTGGCTTAAAATAAAAACAATCTAAGCTTTGTCACAAGAAGCTTAATTTGCTGTTCACAAAAGAAAATTAAACCTAAAGAATATAAAAGAAAGGAAATAATAAAAAGAAAATTTTAGAAAATAGAAAACAGGTAAAATTGACAAGGACAAATGCTTGTTCTTAGAAAATATTAATGAAATTGAAATGTGCTAAGCATGACAGATGAGAAAATGAGAGAGAGAAACACAAAAATCACATCTCACTCAGAAATTAAAAGGAAGATATCACTACAGATACCCTAGATAGTAAAAAGATAATAAGAGGATATTATGAACATCTTTATTCCAATAAATTTTATAATTTAAATTAAATGGTCAAATTATTTAAGTAAAAAAATTTACCAAATGGACACAGGAAGAAATAGAAATAATGATCAATTCTGAGTCCTCCATACGGTACCATTCCATGAGGAGACCAACAAGAGACATGGTGGAAGGTTGATTATATTGAATCCCTTCCTCTCTGAAAAGGGCAACAGCTCACTCTGTATGGGATGTATTCTGGCTATGAGCGTCCATTTCTAATTAGCAGTGCCTCAGCCAGCACCACCATCCAAGGGTTCACAGAGTATACAAACTACCAGTATAAGATCCCACATAACATCATCTTGGGCTAAGAGATCCACTCTAGAGCAAGAGATGTAATGGTGAGCACATAATTATGGTATTCACTGGCCCTAATACATACCACATCATTCGGAGGCTGATAGTAATTGAACAGTCTCTTGAAAGCACATCTGAGCATCAGCTTGACTGTGACACTCTGAGAAGATGGTACACTATCCTTCTGTGTGTCATACATATTATAAACCAATATCATTATATAGTTCTGTTTCCCAATATGTAGACTACATATAAACAGAAAACAAGAGAGAGAAACAGAAGTGACCCTACTCTCCAAAAGTCCTGATGATGTACTTGGGGAATTTGTTCTTCCTTTCCCTGTAAAATTAGGCTCTGTGCTTCTTGAGGATTGGTTTACTGAGCAGTCTCACCAGAGGACTCAGCAACAGACCCATTAAATTTAAAGCTATGATGGCCTCCTCTTCACCTTGGTCTTCTTGTAACTGTTAATTAGCAGGCAAAGAAAAGAGTAGACATACTGACAGGGTTCACCTAGTCTCATCATCATGAGAGGTAGGTCTGCTACTACATAATGGGGGCAAAAAGAAAAACACTGGTTGTTTAAGTGATAAAACAGAATATCACACTATATTCTATTTCACAGTTTTATCTTTAAATGGACAAGTACAACAATGGCTCAGTCAGACATGATAACTTGGAATTCAGTCACTTCAGGTATGACTGTCTGGTTCACTCCACCAGACAAGGGGCCTAAACCAATAGAAATTTTCCTTGAGGGAATTGAAATCTAGAATTTGTGGTAAGACAAAATGAATATCAGCAACAGCTCATTTAAGATTAGATTTATTGTATCTTCCTAAAACACACATCTTGAAACTTTCCCCAGATACTGTACCTAAAGAATCCTAGAGAAACTGTGCCCAGGAGTGAACAATGTGAGAAGTCAGATGACTTGAGCAGTGTAAGCAGTAAACCATAGTAGATGCCTTTGGTGCCCTACCCACACCCCCTTTATTGCCTGTGCCCCATCTCCTAGCTGCTAGGAACATAGGCATTTGATGGTCCATAGCTTTACTCTGCTCTGGAAAACTGCTCTTGTCCAAAGGGGATCACTTTGCCAAGAAAGGCATGGAAACTTGCGCCCTTGACCCACAAGTGGCCTATAGACAATGACTTAACTGATAGGGAGTACAAAAAGCTGTCCCTCTTGTCTTGAGTTTGGACAACTCTAGGATTTAGAGCTTTTCATTTGGTCAACCTAAGAGTAGACATCAACTGAAATACATCTTTGATTAGCTCCTTGCCCTGGTTCTATCCTGCGTCCCTCACTTCCTTACAGGCTTCTAAGAGCGTTTCTTCAATAGATCACCCGTACCAGAATTCTACGTCAGGTTCTGCTTCAAGAGAACCTGGACGAGGATACTCACCACTCAAAAGACTAGGTCTCTCAGACTTCACCAAAGAAAGAACTCACAATATCTTGTGTAGTACAGGAATATTTTAAAAGAATGCAAAGTAGTTGGAAATAAAATAATGCAAAAAGATATACCAGATAAATATAAACCAAAAAAAGATGTTTCTGTAACAATGTTAAACCCAAATAAAAAGCCAATACACATGAACAGATGAACAAATGGTGGTATATCTATACAATGTTCATTGGGCAATCAAATACTAGTCAAGTTGAAATGTCTATGAATATAGAACCAGGGTCAGAATAGCTGATTCTGTGTTTATTTGTCAAATGATCTCGGCACTAATTCTTTTCTTTTACAGACTTTATTTTCTCCACTTCCAATATGCAAATCTGGGAATTTCCACAGACCTTTAATCACATACTAAAAGGAAATCGTAGAATCTAGTCATTCTCAGCAATTCATGAATATGTTAAGACAACTGTTTCACTCCAGAGTATAACGTTAAACTTGCACAACTCTTTCTCTTACTAACTGTGTCAGCTTGGGCTAATTATTTAAATTGTTTTTGAGACTTACTTCAATCATCTTTATAATGAAAAAAAAATTTCTAAATCACAAGGTATTGAAAACCACACATGCAATCTCTCAAAGGCATATATCAATCTCTCAATAAATGTTACATACTCATCCTCCTCTTTCTTCCTTTTCTTCTCCTTTCAGGGTAAAGCAAAACCACGTCTTATTATACGATTTTTAATTTTAAAATTTTAATATTTTGAAATGATTTTCTAATAGAGCAATAAAAAAAGAATAAAATAATTAAATTTTATTTCAAAAAGAATTTCATTATTTAAAAATATCTTCAAGGGCCAGCCCCGGTGCCCTAGTGGTTAAGTTCAGTGCACTCCACTTTGGCAGCGTGGGTTCAGTTCCCGGATGTGGACCTACACCACTCTGTTAGTGGCCATGCTGTGCCGGCAGCCCACATGCTGAAACATAGAGGAAGATTGGCACGGATGTTAGCTCAGGGCTAATCTTCCCCAGCAAAAAAAAAAAAAAAGAAATAAAAAAAATTCTTCAATATTATTATTGTTACTGCTCTAGATGCTGATTAAAATATGAAAGGGCAGAATTACACGTATAGATGAAATAGAACTTCTCTGGGTTACACAGAGTAGAAGATACATCAAAGAGAACGTTTAGATTTTGTGGTAATATTTTCAGAAAGATAATAAAATAAATTATTTTCACTTGTCAGCAAGAACACAAAAGGGGTATCTCCAGTCTGCTCATACTGCAGTCGTGTTTCCTCCAAACTGTTTAGAGAAAGACAGAGAGGGAATATCACTTCATATTCGAAATGAGGTGGAATTATGTAATAAGCTATCAGAATAGAATTCTTCACGTTGTAAAAAATGCATGATCACATTTCGGAAAAATCCTCTTAGGAGACAATGTTTCTCACTGCCCCTGCCCCCTGTCAAATATAGCAAGAACAGCAAATACCAGCCCTCTAGGGAATTCTAACAATAAACAGTACCAGAATTTTGATCAAGGGCTTAATTCTTACCTTAAGGAATAACTTAAGCCCCTAAAATACCAAGTTTCTGTGTTGGAAATAACTAATGGCTACTAAGACCCAGTTCTTGTGTGTGTGTGTGTGTGTGTGTGTGTGTGTGTGCATTTTAAGACGATCAAGCTTACTTTCTAGACTTTTTGAAATTGTAGGCAAACTAGAACTTTTAAAAAATAATCACAAAAAAATACATAGTCATGTTTGGATGTAAATTAAAATGTTTCTTAACTCATACCACCATTTCTTCAATTGCTCTGATAAAATATTTACAGGATTTACTTGGAAGTAGTCATAGCTTCTAAGAAGGGGGGTTATTTTATCAGCTGTGGTTACCTATGTTCTTATAGCAACATCACTGTATTTGCATCCATTCTGGAAATATTTTACCGTTATTGTTAACTCTCATTAAGGAGAAAAGAAAGATATGTATTTACACCATGGTGGTATAGAAAGAAAACGGCTTTTGATAACAAAAATCTGAGTTTGAGTCCTGGTTCTGCCACTTATAAACTGATTGATCTTAGGGCAATTTAATTAATCTTTTTAAATCTCAATTTTCCCACTTGTGAAATGTAAGTAGTTAAATGTATAGCATTATAGAGAGAAGAAATAAAAGAAAAAAAATAAAGCATCTATCAATGTTTTGGAAATAGTCTACACTCAATAACTATTAGTCCTTTTCTTCCCTTTCTACACTATGATAAAAATATGACACCTTATTGGAGAGAGCTAGAGTTATTTATATATTTATATTATATTTAGAAAGTGAATTGTTTAGAAATATGTGAGATGGTATAACAGAAAAAAACTTCCAGTTTTCTCGCATTAGCTCAAACCCTTCTTCCAAGCTCTACACTTGTGTATCTAATTACCTTTTTCAAACCTCCACTTGGCCGTCTCTAAGGTATTTCAAACAATACAACTAAGCTGAACTGTGGATTTCTCCCCTCTCCCCATGCCTCTTCGTAAGAGGTTTTCTCCTACAGACTTTTCCAAATTCATAAATGGCCCCACCATCCAGACAGTCACACAAGTCAGTTCTGGGACACTTTTGACACCTCCTTTCCTTCCCCCCACATCTAATCTATCCAATCTAAGTCATTTTGATTCTGCTTCACAACGATACGTATCATCCATTTCTGTTCTTCATTTCTGGTGCAGATCACCATCATTTTTCATCTAGAGTACTGCAATAATCTCCTGACTGGCTTAGCTCTAATTGTCTTGTCACTTTCTGTCTCCTGTTCCACACAGCAACTAAGGTGATAATTTTAAAACACAAATTGCTTTGTTACTCTTGCCTAAAACTGTTCAATGGCTTCCTTTTCCACTTAAAACTTATGTCCATGTTTCTATACATGACCTAACAAGGATCCTACGTTCTGGCCCCTACCTGACTCTCCAAACTCCTCTCATGATATGCCCCCCCAACACACACTGGTTATTTCATCCACAAGCATCTCCCAGGTCCCTAAACATGCCAAGTGCTTTCCCACCAAGTGCTATTTCTTCTGTCTGAAAACCTTTATCACTCCATTTTTTCACATAACTGGCTTTTGCTCATCTTTTAAGTCTTACTTTGAATTTCTTCTGGAAACCCTTTTCTGGCAACCCAAACTAACATCATATCCTCTATTTCTTCCTCTGAAAACATCCTGTTCCTTTCCTTGCTATCATTTTTTGCGATATATCGTTTTATACACACTACCATATATATCAGGTGGAATTTTATTCCTCCTTATTTTCTCTTCCAGGCAAGGAAGGATTTTTTGGTGTGACACAGTAAAGAAAAAAAAATTAATGGTAACATATGTTCATTTATTCAACCAACAAACACATGAGGGGGTAGGAAATAATGGACATGGTCAGGAACAGCAGCTATTTTGTATAGATTTTTCAAAGAAGAAATTTAAGATTAGGTGACATTTAGCAGAAACAAGAATGAAGTGAGGGAGGGAACAAAGAGGAAGTACATTCTAGGCAGGGAAGCACAAGTACCATGTTCTTGAGACAGGGATATTTTTAGTGTGTTTGAGGAATAGTAAGAGTCACTTAGAGTGACTAAGAAAGAGAGAGGGCAGGAAGTTGGGTCTCGATTGTATAAGGTATCATAGATCATAGCATGGGCTGTGGTTTTTATTCTAATGTCAACGTTATTCTATTAGAGGCAATCAATTTTGTTTTTCTTGTAGATTCTCCTATCTGAAGAATACGAAGACCTAATATACTCCCCGGGTGGAGCAGCCACTGCTACTGGAGGATAGAATCAAAAGACAGATGTAGAGGGCCAGCCCCGGTGACCTAGTGGTTAAGTTCGGCCCTCTCCACATCAGCGGCCCAGGTTTGGTACCTGGACACAGACCTACACCACTCATTCGTCAGTGGCCATGCTGTTGCAGCGGCTAACATACAAAAAGAAGAGGAAGATTGGCAACATAGGTTAGCTCAGGGCGAATCTTCCTTATCAAAAAAATAAAGAGACCTATAATATAAGCACATCTAGGATGGAGCTGGGACCCTGAAAAGTGAAGCTGAGGGAGTAAAAGACTGAAAGAATGATTGAGAGAAGACGGCAAAGGAAGAGACTGGTGTCTACAAGAAGAGTTTTTAGACACTGTCTGGGCTAGCCTCAGCATAGTATGAGAGACAACTCGTGGAAACAGTAAAGGGATCTTTTGCACTATCCTCCTAACTCATTGTGAGTTTGCAATCGTCTAAAATAATATTTTTCTATGTGTCTAGTTAGTGCATTTTGCCTAAACAATGCATAAAACATAAGGAGTTAAATTTGAAGGGAATTACCTACCATATTTATTGATCTGTGACGTGATGTCTGATCTTGCATGAATTATGACAAACTATATGACCAAACCAGGAACATAACACCAAGCTCCCTGAACTACAGGCAGAACAGTACAAAGAGTGAGTATAACCAGTAGGGGGAGCCCTGGACTTAGAAACACCTTCTCAGCGGGTGTCCAGCATGGTCCAAACAGATGTGACCAAAGCATTAGGGCCACTGGGGAAAGAAAACTATAAAATAAAGCAGAGACTTGGGTTTCAGCTTCGACATTTAAAGACTTGGGAAGTTGTCACTTCCTTCCTTACGACAGGAAAATATCTGAACAAACTGAAATCCTGACTTTTCTTGGACACATCAGTGACCTGTGAGGTTCTTGGGCAAACTGCCACCCCCAGTTCTGGAGAGGCAGTGAACACAGAGAAGCACGTTCTACATCACCTTGCACGGAGCGGGAGCCTCTGGAGCCGTAATTTGGAAGAAACACTAATAAGTAATTTTGACAACTTGCTGGAGGCAGAGTGCCCATTAGAGGGAGACCCCCCACAGGAGTTTCTCTCAATAAAAAAAATCAGTGAAACCAAAAGCTGGTTCTTTGAAAAGATCAATAAATTTGGTCAACCTCTAGCCATATTAACCAAAAAAGAAAGAGAGAACACACAAGTTACTAATATCCGAAATGAAAGCAAGGTCATTGCTACTGACCCCATGACATTAAAGAATAATTTTTAAAAGTACTATGAACAACTCTATAGCCACAAATTTGATAATTTAGATGAAATGGACCAACTCTTAAAAAGACACAAACTACAAAAAGCTCATACAAGGAAAAGGAGATAATCTGCATAGGACTATATCTATTAAAGAAATTATTTCATTAATAACCTTCCAAAAAGGAAAACACCAGGCATAAAGGGTTTCACTGGTGAATTCTACCAAAGAGTTAAAGAGGAAATGATGCCATTTCTCTAGAGAAAATATAAGGACTTGGGTGTCTAGATTTCATTATTTATTGAAATAAAATAATAGAAAAGTGAATAGATTTGGATAAGGATGAGAGTTTTCTGGGAGAAGCCATGTATACTCACATTTTGATTAAATTTAGGTTTCTCCAGAGTTTTCAGTATGCTCTAAGAAACTCTATATTTTTCAAGTAATTTGGGCAAAAGAGAAGAAAAGAAAGATATTAGGTCAACAGAAAAAAAGCTGCTAAGATAGATGTTACACCTGAAACCAGAGGGCAGTGAAAGGTTTGTGTAGAGCTTAGTGGGAAAATACGGAACTACAGTTAGTGGCGAAAGAAAAGGGATAGGTCCAGGGTTATGTGAGAAATGTTAAAGCTGGTTCTCTAGTAGAGGAAAAATATGAACAGTTATGCTGTTAGCGTGAGTGTCCTGTGCAGGAAATTGCATAAATGATCACTAACTGTTGGAGAGTATAAAAGAATAACAGTAACCCGTAAATTGACTGTGGATGAAACTAATACACCTTCAGAAAACCACTGGGAACCAATGTATGATGACACTGAAAATTTGCAGAAGGAACAGGTGTTACAAAATGTTAATCATATTCAATTTTGCTCAGCAAAACCATTGGCCTAGAAAGGATTCAGACCCCTAAAACTAATATTACTATACAATAAGTCCAGTACCAGATAGCCAGAACTTATAAAACTATTTTACTATTTGTAAAAACCATTTCACATGTTTCTCTCTGATGCATCCTATTTAGGGCCTGGAATCCTGGAAAAGATATTGTGAGAGAAGTTACTGCCTGCCCATCAGCTCAGTACCCAACTCCACATCTGAGCAAGGAAGAGATTTTGAGAGTACATTGCTACATCACCAATATTGGGACATACCAACATCCTGTGCCTCTGATATGATGCACTGAGAAGGACACAACATCACTCCAGTGGCACTCCTTCCAAAAATGCCTAGCTTGAATCTAAACACAGGACAAATCCCAGCTGAATAAAAATACAAAATAATTGTCTTTTACTCTTCAAAAATTGTAAGGCCAAGAAGATTAGGAAAATCTGAAATACCGTTTCATACAAAGAAGATTAAACAAATATGACAACTACATAAATTGTGCAGTCCTAGATTGATTGAATCAGGAAAAAAAATAGTTATAAAGATGTCATTGAGACAATTGATGATATTTGAATATGGAATGTTGATACTTATATACTTTAGCATATACTTATGCTAAAATTTCCTGATTTTGATCATTGTACTGTGGTCATGTGAGAGAATTCCTTTCTTTGTCCATAAAACAATACATACTGAAATGTTTAGTGGTAAAGAAACATAACGTCGCCAACCTTTTATCAAATGTTCACAACAAATTCCATCTATCTATCCATCTATCCATCTATCCATCCATCTATCTAGCTATCAATCTATCATCTGTCTACCTATCTCTCTATCTGTCTATCTATCTATACCTACCTATCTATCTATCTATCTATCTATCTATCTATCTATCTATCTATCTATCTGTCTATCTATCTGTATGCATTTAAGCAAATGGGGCAAAGTGTCAACAAATTATGAATCTAATAAGGGATATATGGGAGTTCCCTGTATTATTCCCACATCTTTTCTATTGAAATTATGTCAAAATAAAAACAAAAATGGAAAAGAAATTAACTTGAGCACTATATGTCTTAAGAATCTTGGGAACAATATGATGCTATCAATTTTCAATAATTAAGTTCATTTTTTCCTCAAAAAAACATTTCTTCATGAAAGAGAGGGTATAAAAATTTGGAAATTATTAAAACATAGCTTGATTTTTGTTAACAATGCAACTCCAATCAGAAGCTTGTATATTTTTTCAGTTTTACAATTATTTGCTTTTACTCCCTGTCTATACTGAAGTATTATGTAAATGTTGACATGAAGCAAGGATTTTAATTTTCATTGTTTCTTTCATATTCATCTCTCACAATTCCTCTTTCCCTGCCTTTATCCACTTTGGTTTTTTTTTTTTTTTGGCAATTTATTTCTTTACAAATGAATGAAAATGTATAGGTTTCAATAAACCATTGAACTTAATTTCTAGAAGTTTTGGCTTAGGTTAGGTTTTGTTTTCAACCCAATATCCTTGGCCTTGATATCCAAGATTCCTGTCAATACTCTTGTCTAACTGTTTCTAATCAAGTATTTTATCTGTTCATATTTCTGTGTGTTTACAAAATAGGTGAAAACTATCCTATTAAAATGCCAGACAATTTGATTAGAACCAAATCTGCTCATCAAAATAAAGAAATTTGAATAATTTTGATTGTGTTTAATCACCTTTAAAAATCATTTTAGCTAATAAATGTAAACTAAAGGTTGATTAAGCTCTTAAACTCATATCTGAAAAATTAATATTTGAATTGCAAATAGAATATATATTTTTATTTGTAAACAATCTCTATGGCAGTTTAAAAGGAAAGCAGGCTTTTAAACTGTAAGGTTGAATGACCATGTAATAAGAACGTCAGGCTTCAGAGGCTGTTCTGACTGTGCGTACTCATGCGTATTTGTGTGATTTGGCCAACCAAAGTTGTGTGACAACCTTCAAAAAATATTGCTCATAATAAATTTTCTAAGACAAGATTTTTTGAAACATCTCATTATTAAAATGGCTGAATAAATTATGTACTTTTCATTCATGTTCCTTATTCACCTCGTAATATACCTGTTAGGCTGTGACTTTTAGTTTTTGGTTTATATGCTCGGCAGAAATTCTAAGAGTAATCAACTAAATCTACAAGAAATCTTCCATATTTATTGGATACTTTCATATACAAAAAGAGAATTTTTGTTCATTTATATTTCTTGCAAAAATGTGATTTTCTTAAAATTAAATAAGCCTACATTCATATAAACTTGGTAAGTCTGGCATGGTACATAAACTACAGTGCGGTTTAAATAGGCTTCATCCGGGATCAAATCATTTTTAAACTTGTATTACTGTAGATACACTTGCTTAGAGACATGATGAAGAACGAAAGTTGTGACATTAAATTAAGTCATAATAAACTCTTATTTAAGGACATTAGTGAAAAAAGCTTTCTTCACATCAAAGTTTGCTATGGAAAACACATTACAGAAATGGTGACTCTAGGGCAAAACATGATAACTCATATGACTCCTTAATTAAAGAGTTGACATGGGCTCCCTTTCTGTTATCTCACCAAGAGAAAGACATTGACTCTTTCTCCAAGGACAAATTAAATTTTTCTCCTAAATATAACTGAATGAATCTGTTTCCAAAATTAAAATTAGAAAAATATCAAGCAAGATATAAATTAAATTTTTGTATAAACTTTGCTTGGCTTTTTTTCATATTTATGATCATATTATTTTATTAATTTAAATGCATGCATTAACTTACATAAAAAAATTTATCCTAGACTTATAGTAAAAGAACCTATTCTCTATCCTTTTAATCTAAATATTAAAAAAAAATTCTAAGTATTGGGTAGTTTTAAGTTTCATGAGCCTTAAGGAGAAAATCACTTACTGGTCTGGGGCATCATCTGATGTATGGATAATCTGAGAATAACCACATCTCATGCCTGGGTAATCAGAGCCGTTTGAAGAATTACGGCATAAATTTCACAGCTCTGACTCCTATTTGTTCATGGAGGACAGCCACACTACTACAAAATCTTCTGAAGCTGCCATATTAATCCTCTTCTTCCTGGCTACGTCGCTGAGTTTAAGGACACATCTGTTTTGCCACCATACTGTTGCCCATCATGGCAATTACAATGTGCATTCAAGAGCCTCCTATGGTTATTTTCTATTGCATTACCCATGGCAGGCAACTCAGGCTGTAATTATCTCATGTTTGTGTTCCTTTTCTTGTTGATTGTCTGTCTGTCACTCTATAACACAAGATAGTGATGTATTTTCTCTCTAGTTCATGGATGTATCCCTATATCTTAGTATAGCAATAGGTGTTCAATAAACAGTTATATAATAATGGTAGTAGTAGTAAAGCTCCAATGATACTCCAATGCCTAAAAGATAAAATGCAAATTCCTTAATATCAAATAAGGCTTTCTACAGGCTGACTGTGACCTGCCTCTTGGCCCCTCTCAGGTTACAGCCCTTCCTTCAAAAAGTCATTAAAGCAAACTAGACACTGTTTAGAGAACACCCCTGCTTTTCCGTCCCTTCAGATCCTCGACAAGGGTTAGCTCCCCTGGGAATATTCTTCCTATTACCATTTCAGAAGACGTTTTATGTATCATTCAAAGTTCCGAGCACAGGTCTCCTATTTTTTGGAAGAATCCCTGTGTGCCTCAGTATGATATATCGCTCTTTACAATGTGATCTCCTGACGTTTTATTTATCTTTCTTATGGCTAGTTAGCATATATAGTACACCTGCACATATTTCTGCTCTCTTCACCATGGTGTGAGTTGTGTGAAGGCGGAGACCATGTATTCTCCCCTGCCTATATCCAGGACCTAACCTAGTACCTAATATATCATATATCATGTTTTGTTGAATGAAAACTTTTATTTCGCTAATCAACTTGTTTTTCCCCCTAGAATAGATACTAATTATTGATACTGTTAAAATTTCTCCAAGTTCCTAAATTCATAGATCATAAGGAAAGGGAATATTCAATGTACCTTAATTCTCAGCAACACAGATAACTTTTATGGTGGGTTTAGTTATTTGTGGGCAGCAGGCTTATAAAGGTGGCAACGGCCAAGGAGAGTAATCTTTTATTTATCACATACCACCCGGGATACTTTGCATATCAAACACTAGAACATTGTGTTTGAGTTGTGCATAAAGGTTACAACCACTTGAGAAATTATCTATGCAACTGCACTAATAGAACTGAGTTGAAAGAAGGCAGGCTACTTAAAATCCTCATGTATAACTTTGTAGATGAAAAGCACAGGTTTTTCATGTGGTATTTCAGTTTCTGTGGGTTTTTCATTATGGTTAAAGTTGCTAGGAAAGTAGATCTTAAATGTTCTCAACACACACACGAAAAAGGTAATTACGTGAGGTGTTGGAGGCATTAACTAACCCTATTGTGGCGATCGTTCCATAATATATGTGTATCAAATCATCCTGTTGTACATCTTAAACACATACAATGTTATATGTCAATTATATCTCAATAAAGCTGGAAAAAAAGACATAATAATATTTAAGAAATTACGGACAGCAGTGCAAATGATTTTTGAGGTGTGTGTGGGGAACCTTGAAATTCCCTTGTTCCTACGCATTTCTTTCCACTGGGGAAAAAATTAATTGAGTTAAGTTAGCAGAATTCTTTCCATGAATATTTTTAGTTCTTTGAAAAGTGTCCCTTTATGTTCTCAATGGGCTCATCATGTAAAGACATCATTTATCAGGAAGCCCATGTTGACGATTTTCTCTTAGTGACTGGAAAAGTTCTTTGGTAGTATACTAGTTAATTTAGAAACTGTTTCTAGAATAAATACACTGCTGAATCTCCACAGGAAAAGGTATTGAAATGTCCTATTGCTTCATAAATGCCAGATCCACTCAAAATCACCATTTTGGCTGATAGAATATATTTTTGGTGAAATAAATTAATTTATAAAAACCTAAACTCATTTCCAGATAATAATAATAATACTTCTTTAAGGGGACACATAAAAACTTAAACTTCTTTTTTCCTGATTATTAATATGATATTTAATTATAAAATTGCCTATGGTGAGTTGAATTGTTTCCTCCAAAAAAGATATATTGAAGTCCTAACCCCAGGTACCTGTGAATGTAACCTTATTTGGAAAAAACGTCTTTGCAGATGTAATCAAGTAAGATGAGGTCATCCTGGATTAGGGTGGGCCCTAAATCCAGTGGCTGGTATCCTTATAAAGAAAGAGATATTCCTTGACACAAAGAAACACAAGAATGCCATGTGACAATGGAAGCAGAGATTGGAGCGATACATCTACAAACTAAGGAAGAGCAAATATTTCTGACAACCACCTAAACCTAGGAAGAGGCAAGGAAAGAGTCTTCCCTAGAGTCTTCAAAGGAAGCATGACTCTGCCAAAACCTTGACTTCACACTTCTGGCCTCCAGGACCATGAGAGAATAAATTTCCCTTGGTTTAAACAACACATTTTATGGTAATTTGTTATAGTAGCCCTAGAAAACTAATACAGTGCTGTGATATAAAATAAATACTATTAACATATCGATCTGTCTTTTCAATTTCTTTAAAAAATTGCACAAGTAATTTTAATAATAACTAAATTATTTGGGCTAAACTCCCTTTAATCAGTACCTGCTTTAAGCCTAAATTCTCATGTCTGTCTCATTATGTGTGTTATGATGAGTAATATGGTCATGGAAATTCTCATATATATGCCCCAAATCAATTCCTTGGGATAATTACTAAGTCAAAGAAACTGCTTATTATTATAGAATTGTATATATGTTGCCAAATTATCTGTGGCAGTGTAAAAATGTGCCCATTTCCATACCATGTGCCACACTGGAAACAATCAATCTTCTTCATCTCTGCCAATCTGAGAATTGAAAAGCAATAACTTACTGATATTTAATTTACATTTATTTGAATATTATGGAGTTTTACTTTTTGAAATATGTTTGCTGGACATTTATAATTATTCTTGTATTCCCTACCTGATCATATATTTAATTTTTTTTTTCAATCAGGTTGCTTATTTTTGCCAAAATCTTGTATTCTGGATTCTTCAGACCTAGATCTCTATCCTTGTGATGATGGGCAAGTTACTTAATTTCTCTAAGCCTCAGCATTCTTATCTGTAAAATGGTAATAATGAGAGAATATGCCTCTTAAGTGTGGCATGAATAGGCGAATATATACAGAGAATTCTGACACGAGACAGAACAAATCCTGGAACATCATAAGCACTTCTCCATCAGTGAGAAAAAAGAACCATCAGTGATATAATAAATACATCAGCCTATTTTGAAAACATTTGGTTTATTGTAAGAGTTCACTAACTAGAAGTTTACTAGGTCCGGAAAGTAAGAAATATCCCGTTTACAGAGCACTGCTTCTGCTCCTGTTGCATTTAATTTCTCTTCGATCCTAGTGAACAGTATGCACATTCTTGTCTCTGCTTACTTTATGCTTGCTCCTCTAGAATGTCACCTGATTCATCTTCCCTGTAGCCCATTAACTATTTTGAAAATTCCAATGAATAGTGTTCAGATTCTTCCCTTTAATATCTTCTACGGCCATTTCATTATTTCAATCCCATTGATTTTCATCATCCTAATCCAGACGCTTGACAATCTCCAGTGATTTTCCTGTCTCTGTTCTACCTTTACTACATCCATCAACACCCCACCATTTCTTATTTTTTCCATGCTAGGTACTCCAAATAATCTTCATGGCAAAATTGGAATCCTCCTGTTTCACATCTAAGGCAAAATATGGAGCAAGATTTATCTAATCTGTTTTCTATTATTCTTTAATATGAGCCTTCCACTCTAAACTCAACTGCTAATTTTGCATCAAACAAGCAAATCTAATTTTTTTCTCCAGATGGCATTTTCTCTGTTTATTGATGACCACGTCACTACACAGTTAAACAACAGAAGCTTTGGGTATGTGAGAAAACTCACATCAATTATTTACTTCCTGTTGGCTAAATTTTCTCTGCAGTTCTTCAGTTTCTGCTCACCAACTTCCTGTCTTTCTCTCAGGTCTTCTTTCTTTTCTTCCTCCCTCCCTCCCTCCCTCCCTCCCTTCCTTCCTTTCCTCCCTCTCTCCCTCCCTCCTTCTTTCTTTCCTTTCTTTTTGTGGTAAGAACACTTAACATGAGATCTACTCTCTTAACAGATTTGTTAGGTGTATAATACAGTATTGTTATCTATAGGCACAATGTTGTACAGCAGATCTCTAGAAGTTAGCCATCTTGCGTAACTGAAATTTTATACCCATTGGTTAGCAACCAGGCATTTCTCCCCCTCCTCCAGGCCCTAGCAACCACCATTCTATTCTTTGTTTCTATGAGTTTTTTTCATGCTATTTTCTCTACCTGAAATTATTTTTTCTCTTATCACTTCATAGTAAACTCTTCCTAATATATTTGCCCTTACACAAGTTCCCTCATTACAATAATGTTCACTAGAACAGTTGTTTTTGTCTTACTCTTAGCAATTTCCCCAATGACTAATACAGTGCTTGAAATCTCATAGGTTCCCAGTCAATATAGGCTGAATACTCCATAATGCCTTTCCAGGACATGCTAAGATTTATTTTCTTCTCTTTACTTAAATATTGTATGACTTATTTGTCTACATCATTTACTTCTAAGAACTTGTATTTTCTGATTCCTCAGAGAAAGACAGAACCAGTCTACCAATTAACTCCTTGACTTGCATGTTCAACATTTGTGTGCTACCTCCTCTGGGATCCAGGAAACATATGGGCTTAGAAATCTGGGTATGGAGAATCCTCACTCCATTTGCTATCAGAAACCATGTTGGTAAATATACATGGGTGTATATGTTTACTAGAATTATAAATGACAAAAGAAGAAATATATGTAAAGATGATTGTACTGCTTACCTCAGAGTTAGAACGTGAAGAGAGAAGGGCGTTAGTACTGTTAGGTACTTCCTTTGCTGATGAACTGAATTGAACTAATAGAAACAGCTTTTATCTTCTTTGTTCCTCAGACTGAAAATACACTTGCAACACAGCTCAATTATGTTCCTGTGTTCCTGATCCACATTGGGTCTTCTTGGCAGTACAGTGAGATAAGCAGGTAGGGAACCCTAAGGCTCCTCATTTCTCATGGAGGTAGGCAGATCTAATATTTCCTTAGGGTAAATTGCTGATAAAAGTTAACTTGCTTTCTTCTAGATTCTCCTTTTTTTAATTAACAAAACCAATAACTAAGCTAATAACTTCTGTTCAATTTTCTCTCATTACTACCAAAAAGTAACAAAGTTTGAGAGTGCTAATTTAAAAGGCCAAAATATTGCCGCTTTAATAAAAGTGCTCCTTTATTTGAGGAATTTCTTTAGATTACCAGTGTTTAAGAGAGTAGCTCCTCTTTTTTCTTCTCTGCTTCAGCTGGTTCCTTTTCCGTACTTTAGAAGGTTCCCTAGTCCTGTTGATTGCACAGTGAATTTAGCAGACTTGATGAGGTCCAAAACAGGTAAAAGGTCATGATTCAGGTATCTACGGCTGAGCAATCTTTCTTATGATTATTAAAAATTAATCATTGCTATTGAACATATGCAATTTCTAAATGTAGATGCTTCAGTTGATGTTACTTCTGAATTTTTAAGTAAATAAAATACTGAGTTTCATAGGAATAGTCACTGTTACAAAACACCTAGACAATACTCGGAAATGTAAGGACCAAAAATTAAGGGTGTGGATATTGGAGAAAGAGGTGGCTTTGGGGATACCAAAATGAAGCAGATTTTGTGTTCTGTCTAGCTCCTCTGTGCACATTTGAGAAAACCTTTTAAATGGATCATATTTGCTTAAGATATTTTGTTTGCTTAAGTCATTTCATTTGCTTAAGACAAAATAATGTGGGAGCTTCTTGGCACTCTAGCTATTTTCCCAAATGCCAGATAATTTACTCCTTTCTACTATGTTTCTCTCTCTCATTCTTGTAAATATATATCCTTGTACTAAGTGAAATGTTCTCTCATAATAATTTTCTTTCTTAATTGCTTTAAGATCCAAAGAGATGGTCTCTACTAATTGAACTTTGCAAACCACATGTAATGGCAAGTTTTGCTACTAGTGCTCAAGCTTTGCAAAAGCAAACCAATATGTATTTGTGTCCTCCAATAAGACGTTGTTATGTCATTTCTAACCTCACATGAAATAATGGACTTTTTCCTTCACCCTTTTTAGTGCCTTGAGATCGACTTCATAATTTAGCCTTTCCTTATTTCCAATCTAAAAATTATACAAGTGGAAGATCCAAAGTTGTAAAATACCTGATATTCCATATAAACATTCCGGAGAACAGCCCTTTTGGAAGAGCAGGGAGCACTTCGCATGTTGTTAGATATAATGGAAGAGAGTCATAGCTATTGGTATCATCTTGTTTTTTAAAAAAATAATGCAATAATAATGATTTACTATTAAGGACGATTATATGAGTAGAAGAGAGTTTTAACAATCCATGTCCATTGAATATCATCACTGACAAGAAATTCACTACCTTAAACAGTAACACATTTGAGTTTCAGATTTCTTTGGTTGATATAGTCCTGATACACCTCTTCTGTATCAAGTCTTACCTTAAAAATTTTTTTTAAATATTATTAACATTGTTATGCTTTAAAAAAATAGTTTATTGTCATTAATTATTATAGTCACTTTCAGAAGTCACTCTTACTGACAGCATTTCTCACAAAATGTAGTCCATTCATTGCATTGAAGTAAATGCAATGCAAATGGTACAATCAATGCAACTTAGAGTCTCTTGGATTTAGCCAACTTTGGCTGATTTAAAGAAAAACAAATCAGTTGTAGGAATACAAAGTAACTCAAAAATCTGGGTGGCTCCAGGAAACAAGGCCGTAAGAATTGGAGTTTTTTTAGGGGCTGTCATTAGAATAACTCAACTCGAACTGTTTTCTGTCCTTGAGTCATTCAGCTCAAGATTCAGTTTCAAAGGCTGATGGGCCTATCCATATTCATGTGCCAATCCCCTTAGTTTGGTGAAGTAGGTAAGCAAAGGATTTTGATAGAAATTACCGTTGAGATCATTTGTAAAAAGACATATCACCAAAGATTACTAAAGGGAAGGAACGGAATATTACCCAGGAAAAGACAACCAATGCCTGATTCAGCAGACCCGGAACCCTTCAGCTTTTCTGCCTGTAACTAGTCATCTAAATCAGTATGGCTTTCTGAGCAGGCCCAGTTGTCTTCAAATCCAGGAAAAGATGATAGAAGAGTGCTGCTCTCACTTCAGATATAAGCTACGTTTTCTAATCCTTTAATATTTAAGTAAAATTTTGATCCTCATTTGATTTCTATCAACTTTTTACCAGTAAGAATACTGAATAAAGAGAAATTAACATACAGATAAATATATACATACCTACCTACCTACAGATATATATACGTAGATTGATCATCTAGTTGCCAGAAAATAGTGATTTCATTACTTTGTGCTTTTCTGTATTTTCTAAACCATCCTCAATGGATACGTATTTTTAAACTTTTATACACTGTGGCAGGAAAGCTTTCCCTAAACTATCTTTTATATGTGTGTACCACACATATTATTCCCAGAGATGTTAATAGGTATAAAATAAAAATATTCCATCATTAAAAGTATTTATGATATGCTGCATATTCTACCTGCCTCCTACAGATCCACAATTTATATTAATATACTAAAGGCTTTGTGTGTCCTTGATGTCAAGCTTTGCAAGTCAGATAGAATTAAATTTAACTCCACTTTACATGCTTTTTAATGTATGTGACTTTGGCTTATTTCTGACATCTTTTTAAACTTCGGTTTCCTCAACAATTAAAAGATAACAGCAATACCTTCAGTTTAAATGAAAAGAGCACCAATTAAATCGTATGGACCTGGGATCATACCTTAGTTCTTCAACTTCCTCTCTGTAAGATTAAACTTTCTATGCTTTAATTTTCCTCATGTATATAACAGAGATGATACTATTAAGGTAATTCTAATGTTGGGAGGGTTAAATTAGATAACAATTATACACAGATCTTAACACAGGGCCTGGAACACAATGAGTCTTTATTATTTGGTGACTATTGTCATTGCCATTACTATTGGGCTATTTGAAGTACCAAGTGGATAATATATGTAAGCTTTTAGCAGGGTGAGTAATGTAGTAAATGGTTATTAGCGGCTAATGATGGTGTGGTGGTGGTGGAAGAGGGGGAGAATGAGGTAACATTGGAGATGTTTCATTTACAGAAATATTTCCAGATTGAACTGCTGCAATCATCCTATATTCCACAGAACTTTGTGGACGTTATTACCTATTCATATATATGCTAGAACACACCGTAAGCTTTTATTTATGGGGGAGAAGCTTGGCAGGAACTCTCTCGGTCCACCACTGTGTGAATGCGCCATGGCCTTCTGGTTGGGCACCTGTCCATGTTAGGCTCCTCACATTTCATGGGGGATGTTAACCTTACCTTCTGCTTCACTGACTGTTGCAGCATACGGCCCTGCACCAACTGGCAGCACAGAATAGCTGCGTTCCCAGGGCTTGTTAGGGAGTGTGACCTTGACAGTGAGGCTTGATAGAAGTTGAGTTAAAAGAAACACTATGTTCAATTTTTTTTAGTGACATATGTAAATCTCTCTCTAGGTAAACTAAAGAAGCCTATTTTTAAAAATTTTATCGTGGGATTGTGCTTAACCCCTCACTCCCCAGATATCCCTTCCATATAGTTTTTGTTTTAATGAATTGAGCTTTGAATTTTTTGAAACTGGTCCCTATATTTACTCTAACGTTATTATTGAAGATAATTTGTACATTGTACATTTTTCTTTTTTTGAGGATGATGAATAAGAATTTTCTTTGTGGTCTCTATACGAGGAATATTTGTACTACTCTGATCCGCAGTTTGTCTTCAACCCGTGAACACTGTACACCCTATAATTGGGCATGTTTGCATTTTTAATTTTGGCTGCTAAAAAGTTTCAAGCCAGTTTTTGCCATCTATCCCTTTCACAAATATATAGACTCCTATTCATACATTTTGTGTGATGTGTTAACATTACTTCTGGCATTATGTTATCTTTAATAAACTAGTCCTTTAAAAATGTTTTAGAATTTCACACCAACATACATTTTAAAAATAAACCTTTTATTGAAGTATGACATATGTGAAGAAATAGAATTCATAAATGTATACCTTAATGAATCAGCACAATGGGAACATACCTGTGGAATCACCACTTACAATGAGAAATAAAACATTACCAGCAATGCGGATGACCCCATATTCTCCCTTTCAGTCCCTATCATCCTTGTCTTCAAAGTCAACCAGTATCCGGATTTCTAATACCATGGTTAACTATGCCTGTTTTTGGAGAGCATATGAATGGAAGTATAGATTCTATAATTCAATATTATGTTTCTGAAATTCACCCATGCTGTTGTATGTAGCAGTACATTTATTTTTATTACTATAATTTTTTTTAAATCTGCTTATTCATTCTTCCAGTGAGAGAACATAGGATAATTATGTTTTCCTGTTGAACTGACCCTTAAATCATTCTGTGTTTCTCTTAACTCTAATAACATGTGTTACTTTAAATCTACTTTTTTTAGATAGCTTTATTTTAATTAATCTTTGCATAATATACTTTTTCTATATTTTTATTTTTGACTTATCTGTGTTTTTCTTATAAGCAACATATGTTTCAGTCAATCTTTTTCTGAACATTTATTTTTAATTGGAGTGTTTTAGTCCATTTACATTTTATGTAATTACTAATATAATTAGACGTACCTCTAATATCTTACTATT